>NW_027040186.1:0-15000 GCF_034236695.1 Oncorhynchus nerka
GTGTAGAACAGGGTTACTGCTATACAGTGGGTTGTAGAACAGGGTTACTGCTATACAGTGGGTTGTAGAACAGGGTTACTGGGCTATACAGTGGGTTGTAGAACAGGGTCACTGCTATACAGTGGGTTGTAGGGTGTAGAACAGGGTTACTGCTATACAGTGGGTTGTAGAACAGGGTCACTGCTATACAGTGGGTTGTAGAACAGGGTTACTGCTATACAGTGGGTTGTAGGGTTGTAGAACAGGGTTACTGCTATACAGTGGGTTGTAGTGGGGTGTAGAACAGGGTTACTGCTATACAGTGGGTTGTAGAACAGGGTTACTGCTATACAGTGGGTTGTAGAACAGTGTTACTGCAGTGGGTTATACAGTGGGTTGTAGGGGTGTAGAACAGGGTTACTGCTATACAGTGGGTTGTAGAACAGTGTAACTTTTATACAGTGGGTTGTAGAACAGGGTTACTGCTAAACAGTGGGTTGTAGAACAGGGTTACTGCTAAACAGTGGGTTGTAGAACAGGGTTACTGCTAAAACAGTGGGTTGTAGAACAGGGTTACTGCTATACAGTGGGTTGTAGAACAGGGTTAATGCTATACAGTGGGTTGTAGAACAGGGTTACTGCTAAACAGTGGGTTGTAGAACAGGGTTACTGCTATACAGTGGGTTGTAGTGGGGGGGTAGAACAGGGTTACTGCTATACAGTGGGTTGTAGAACAGGGTTACTGCTATACAGTAGGTTGTAGAACAGGGTTACTGCTATACAGTGGGTTGTAGAACAGGGTCACTGCTATACAGTGGGTTGTAGAACAGGGTTACTGCTATACAGTGGGTTGTAGAACAGGGTCACTGCTATACAGTGGGTTGTAGGGGTGTAGAACAGGGTTTACTGCTATACAGTGGGTTGTAGGGTGTAGAACAGGGTGACTGCTATACAGTGGGTTGTAGAACAGGTTACTGCTATACAGTGGGTTGTAGAACAGGGTCACTGCTATACAGTGGGTTGTAGGGGTGTAGAACAGGGTTACTGCTATACAGTGGGTTGTAGGGTTGTAGAACAGGGTTACTGCTATACAGTAGAACAGGGGCTATACAGTGGGTTGTAGAACAGGGTTACTGCTATACAGTGGGTTGTAGAACAGGGTTACTGCTATACAGTGGGTTGTAGGGGTGTAGAACAGGGTTACTGCTGTACAGTGGGTTGTAGAACAGGGTCACTGCTATACAGTGGGTTGTAGGGGTGTAGAACAGGGTTACTGCTGTACAGTGGGTTGTAGAACAGGGTTACTGCTATACAGTGGGTTGTAGGGGTGTAGAACAGGGTTACTGCTGTACAGTGGGTTGTAGAAAAGGGTCACTGCTATACAGTGGGTTGTAGGGGTGTAGAACAGGGTTACTGCTATACAGTGTGTTGTAGAACAGTGTTACTGCTATACAGTGGGTTGTAGAACAGTGTTACTGCTATACAGTGGGTTGTAGAACAGGGTTACTGCTATACAGTGGGTTGTAGAACAGGGTTACTGCTATACAGTGGGTTGTAGAACAGGGTCACTGCTATACAGTGGGGTGTAGAACAGGGTTACTGCTATACAGTGGGTTGTAGAACAGGGTTACTGCTATACAGTGGGTTGTAGAACAGGGTCACTGCTATACAGTGGGTTGTAGGGGTGTAGAACAGGGTTACTGCTATACAGTGGGTTGTAGAACAGTGTTACTGCTATACAGTGGGTTGTAGAACAGGGTTACTGCTATACAGTGGGTTGTAGAACAGTGTTACTGCTATACAGTGGGTTGTAGGGTTGTAGAACAGGGTTACTGCTATACAGTGGGTTGTAGAACACGGTTACTGCTATACAGTGGGTTGTAGAACAGGGTTACTGCTATACAGTGGGGTGTAGAACAGGGTTACTGCTAAACAGTGGGTTGTAGAACAGGGTTACTGCTATACAGTGGGTTGTAGAACAGGGTTACTGCTATACAGTGGGGTGTAGAACAGGGTTACTGCTAAACAGTGGGTTGTAGAACAGGGTTACTGCTATACAGTGGGTTGTAGAACAGGGTTACTGCTATACAGTGGGTTGTAGAACAGGGTTACTGCTAAACAGTGGGTTGTAGAACAGGGTTACTGCTAAACAGTGGGTTGTAGAACAGGGTTACTGCTATACAGTGGGTTGTAGGGGTGTAGAACAGGGTTACTGCTATACAGTGGGTTGTAGAACAGGGTTACTGCTATACAGTGGGTTGTAGAACAGGGTTACTGCTATACAGTGGGTTGTAGGGGTGTAGAACAGGGTTACTGCTATACAGTGGGTTGTAGGGTTGTAGAACAGGGTTACTGCTATACAGTGGGTTGTAGAACAGGGTTACTGCTATACAGTGGGTTGTAGAACAGTGTTACTGCTATACAGTGGGTTGTAGAACAGGGTTACAGCTATACAGTGGGTTGTAGAACAGGGTCACTGCTATACAGTGGGGTGTAGAACAGGGTTACTGCTATACAGTGGGTTGTAGAACAGGGTCACTGCTATACAGTGGGTTGTAGGGGTGTAGAACAGGGTTACTGCTATACAGTGGGTTGTAGAACAGTGTTACTGCTATACAGTGGGTTGTAGGGGTGTAGAACAGGGTTACTGCTATACAGTGGGTTGTAGAACAGTGTTACTGCTATACAGTGGGGTGTAGAACAGGGTTACTGCTATACAGTGGGTTGTAGAACAGGGTTACTGCTATACAGTGGGTTGTAGAACAGGGTTACTGCTATACAGTGGGTTGTAGGGTTGTAGAACAGTGTTACTCCTATACAGTGGGTTGTAGAACACGGTTACTGCTATACAGTGGGTTGTAGAACAGTGTTACTGCTATACAGTGGGTTGTAGGGGTGTAGAACAGTGTTACTGCTATACAGTGGGTTGTAGGGGTGTAGAACAGGGTTACTGCTATACAGTGGGTTGTAGGGGTGTAGAACAGGGTTACTGCTATACAGTGGGTTGTAGAACAGGGTTACTGCTATACAGTGGGTTGTAGAACAGGGTTACTGCTATACAGTGGGTTGTAGAACAGGGTCACTGCTATACAGTGGGTTGTAGGGTTGTAGAACAGGGTTACTGCTATACAGTGGGTTGTAGAACAGGGTCACTGCTATACAGTGGGTTGTAGAACAGGGTTACTGCTATACAGTGGGTTGTAGGGTTGTAGAACAGGGTTACTGCTATACAGTGGGTTGTAGGGGTGTAGAACAGGGTTACTGCTATACAGTGGGTTGTAGAACAGGGTTACTGCTATACAGTGGGTTGTAGAACAGTGTTACTGCTATACAGTGGGTTGTAGGGGTGTAGAACAGGGTTACTGCTATACAGTGGGTTGTAGAACAGTGTAACTGCTATACAGTGGGTTGTAGAACAGGGTTACTGCTAAACAGTGGGTTGTAGAACAGGGTTACTGCTAAACAGTGGGTTGTAGAACAGGGTTACTGCTAAACAGTGGGTTGTAGAACAGGGTTACTGCTATACAGTGGGTTGTAGAACAGGGTTACTGCTATACAGTGGGTTGTAGAACAGGGTTACTGCTAAACAGTGGGTTGTAGAACAGGGTTACTGCTATACAGTGGGTTGTAGGGGTGTAGAACAGGGTTACTGCTATACAGTGGGTTGTAGAACAGGGTTACTGCTATACAGTAGGTTGTAGAACAGGGTTACTGCTATACAGTGGGTTGTAGAACAGGGTCACTGCTATACAGTGGGTTGTAGAACAGGGTTACTGCTATACAGTGGGTTGTAGAACAGGGTCACTGCTATACAGTGGGTTGTAGGGGTGTAGAACAGGGTTACTGCTATACAGTGGGTTGTAGGGGTGTAGAACAGGGTGACTGCTATACAGTGGGTTGTAGAACAGGGTTACTGCTATACAGTGGGTTGTAGAACAGGGTCACTGCTATACAGTGGGTTGTAGGGGTGTAGAACAGGGTTACTGCTATACAGTGGGTTGTAGGGTTGTAGAACAGGGTTACTGCTGTACAGTGGGTTGTAGAACAGGGTTACTGCTATACAGTGGGTTGTAGGGGTGTAGAACAGGGTTACTGCTGTACAGTGGGTTGTAGAAAAGGGTCACTGCTATACAGTGGGTTGTAGGGGTGTAGAACAGGGTTACTGCTATACAGTGTGTTGTAGAACAGTGTTACTGCTATACAGTGGGTTGTAGAACAGTGTTACTGCTATACAGTGGGTTGTAGAACAGGGTTACTGCTATACAGTGGGTTGTAGAACAGGGTTACTGCTATACAGTGGGTTGTAGAACAGGGTCACTGCTATACAGTGGGGTGTAGAACAGGGTTACTGCTATACAGTGGGTTGTAGAACAGGGTTACTGCTATACAGTGGGTTGTAGAACAGGGTCACTGCTATACAGTGGGTTGTAGGGGTGTAGAACAGGGTTACTGCTATACAGTGGGTTGTAGAACAGTGTTACTGCTATACAGTGGGTTGTAGAACAGGGTTACTGCTATACAGTGGGTTGTAGAACAGTGTTACTGCTATACAGTGGGTTGTAGGGTTGTAGAACAGGGTTACTGCTATACAGTGGGTTGTAGAACACGGTTACTGCTATACAGTGGGTTGTAGAACAGTGTTACTGCTATACAGTGGGTTGTAGGGTTGTAGAACAGTGTTACTGCTATACAGTGGGTTGTAGAACAGGGTTACTGCTATACAGTGGGTTGTAGAACAGGGTTACTGCTATACAGTGGGTTGTAGAACAGTGTTACTGCTATACAGTGGGTTGTAGAACAGGGTTACTGCTATACAGTGGGATGTAGAACAGTGTTACTGCTATACAGTGGGTTGTAGAACAGGGTCACTGCTATACAGTGGGTTGTATAACAGTGTTACTGCTATACAGTGGGTTGTAGAACAGGGTTACTGCTATACAGTGGGTTGTAGGGGTGTAGAACAGGGTTACTGCTATACAGTGGGTTGTAGAACAGGGTTACTGCTATACAGTGGGTTGTAGAACAGGGTCACTGCTATACAGTGGGTTGTAGGGGTGTAGAACAGGGTTACTGCTATACAGTGGGTTGTAGGGTTGTAGAACAGGGTTACTGCTATACAGTGGGTTGTAGAACAGTGTTACTGCTATACAGTGGGTTGTAGAACAGGGTTACTGCTATACAGTGGGATGTAGAACAGGGTTACTGCTATACAGTGGGTTGTAGAACAGGGTTACTGCTATACAGTGGGTTGTAGAACAGGGTCACTGCTATACAGTGGGGTGTAGGGGTGTAGAACAGGGTTACTGCTATACAGTGGGTTGTAGAACAGGGTTACTGCTATACAGTGGGTTGTAGAACAGGGTCACTGCTATACAGTGGGTTGTAGGGGTGTAGAACAGGGTTACTGCTATACAGTGGGTTGTAGAACAGTGTTACTGCTATACAGTGGGTTGTAGAACAGGGTTACTGCTATACAGTGGGTTGTAGAACAGTGTTACTGCTATACAGTGGGTTGTAGGGTTGTAGAACAGGGTTACTGCTATACAGTGGGTTGTAGAACACGGTTACTGCTATACAGTGGGTTGTAGAACAGTGTTACTGCTATACAGTGGGTTGTAGGGTTGTAGAACAGTGTTACTGCTATACAGTGGGTTGTAGAACAGGGTTACTGCTATACAGTGGGTTGTAGAACAGGGTTACTGCTATACAGTGGGTTGTAGAACAGTGTTACTGCTATACAGTGGGTTGTAGAACAGGGTTACTGCTATACAGTGGGATGTAGAACAGTGTTACTGCTATACAGTGGGTTGTAGAACAGGGTCACTGCTATACAGTGGGTTGTATAACAGTGTTACTGCTATACAGTGGGTTGTAGAACAGGGTTACTACTATACAGTGGGTTGTAGAACAGGGTTACTGCTATACAGTGGGTTGTAGGGGTGTAGAACAGGGTTACTGCTATACAGTGGGTTGTAGAACAGGGTTACTGCTATACAGTGGGTTGTAGAACAGTGTTACTGCTATACAGTGGGTTGTAGGGGTGTAGAACAGGGTTACTGCTATACAGTGGGTTGTAGAACAGTGTTACTGCTATACAGTGGGTTGTAGAACAGGGTTACTGCTATACAGTGGGTTGTAGGGGTGTAGAACAGGGTTACTGCTATACAGTGGGTTGTAGAACAGGGTTACTGCTATACAGTGGGTTGTAGGGGTGTAGAACAGGGTTACTGCTATACAGTGGGTTCTAGGGGTGTAGAACAGGGTTACTGCTATACAGTGGGTTGTAGAAAAGGGTTACTGCTATACAGTGGGTTGTAGAACAGGGTTACTGCTATACAGTGGGTTGTAGAACAGGGTTACTGCTATACAGTGGGTTGTAGAACAGGGTTACTGCTATACAGTGGGTTGTAGAACAGGGTTACTGCTATACAGTGGGTTGTAGAACAGGGTTACTGCTATACAGTGGGTTGTAGGGGTGTATACAGTGGGTTGTAGAACAGGGTTACTGCTGTACAGTGGGTTGTAGAACAGGGTTACTGCTATACAGTGGGTTGTAGGGGTGTAGAACAGGGTTACTGCTATACAGTGGGTTGTAGAACAGGGTTACTGCTATACAGTGGGTTGTAGGGGTGTAGAACAGGGTTACTGCTGTACAGTGGGTTGTAGAACAGGGTTACTGCTATACAGTGGGTTGTAGGGGTGTAGAACAGGGTTACTGCTATACAGTGGGTTGTAGGGTTGTAGAACAGGGTTACTGCTATACAGTGGGTTGTAGAACACGGTTACTGCTATACAGTGGGTTGTAGAACAGTGTTACTGCTATACAGTGGGTTGTAGGGTTGTAGAACAGTGTTACTGCTATACAGTGGGTTGTAGAACAGGGTTACTGCTATACAGTGGGTTGTAGAACAGGGTTACTGCTATACAGTGGGTTGTAGAACAGTGTTACTGCTATACAGTGGGTTGTAGAACAGGGTTACTGCTATACAGTGGGATGTAGAACAGTGTTACTGCTATACAGTGGGTTGTAGAACAGGGTCACTGCTATACAGTGGGTTGTATAACAGTGTTACTGCTATACAGTGGGTTGTAGAACAGGGTTACTACTATACAGTGGGTTGTAGAACAGGGTTACTGCTATACAGTGGGTTGTAGTGTTGTAGAACAGGGTTACTGCTATACAGTGGGTTGTAGGGGTGTAGAACAGGGTTACTGCTATACAGTGGGTTGTAGAACAGGGTTACTGCTATACAGTGGGTTGTAGAACAGTGTTACTGCTATACAGTGGGTTGTAGGGGTGTAGAACAGGGTTACTGCTATACAGTGGGTTGTAGAACAGTGTTACTGCTATACAGTGGGTTGTAGAACAGGGTTACTGCTATACAGTGGGTTGTAGGGGTGTAGAACAGGGTTACTGCTATACAGTGGGTTGTAGAACAGGGTTACTGCTATACAGTGGGTTGTAGGGGTGTAGAACAGGGTTACTGCTATACAGTGGGTTCTAGGGGTGTAGAACAGGGTTACTGCTATACAGTGGGTTGTAGAAAAGGGTTACTGCTATACAGTGGGTTGTAGAACAGGGTTACTGCTATACAGTGGGTTGTAGAACAGGGTTACTGCTATACAGTGGGT
Source organism: Oncorhynchus nerka (assembly GCF_034236695.1). NCBI lineage: Eukaryota > Metazoa > Chordata > Actinopteri > Salmoniformes > Salmonidae > Oncorhynchus > Oncorhynchus nerka. The sequence goes on from NW_027040186.1 coordinate 7,612, forward strand.
TGTAGAACAGGGTTACTGCTATACAGTGGGTTGTAGAACAGGGTTACTGCTATACAGTGGGTTGTAGAACAGGGTTACTGCTATACAGTGGGTTGTAGGGGTGTAGAACAGGGTTACTGCTGTACAGTGGGTTGTAGAACAGGGTTACTGCTATACAGTGGGTTGTAGGGGTGTAGAACAGGGTTACTGCTATACAGTGGGTTGTAGAACAGGGTTACTGCTATACAGTGGGTTGTAGGGGTGTAGAACAGGGTTACTGCTGTACAGTGGGTTGTAGAACAGGGTTACTGCTATACAGTGGGTTGTAGGGGTGTAGAACAGGGTTACTGCTATACAGTGGGTTGTAGAACAGGGTTACTGCTATACAGTGGGTTGTAGGGTTGTAGAACAGGGTTACTGCTATACAGTGGGTTGTAGGGGTGTAGAACAGGGTTAGAGCGTCTGCTAAATGACTTAAATGTAAATGTAAATGTTACTGCTATACAGTGGGTTGTAGGGGTGTAGAACAGGGTTACTGCTATACAGTGGGTTGTAGAACAGGGTTACTGCTATACAGTGGGTTGTAGGGTTGTAGAACAGGGTTACTGCTATACAGTGGGTTGTAGAACAGGGTTACTGCTATACAGTGGGTTGTAGGGGTGTAGAACAGGGTTACTGCTATACAGTGGGTTGTAGGGTTGTAGAACAGGGTTACTGCTATACAGTGGGTTGTAGAACAGGGTTACTGCTATACACTGGGTTGTAGGGGCACATTAGAGAATTACCTTTATTGTTGCAGGCAATCCACTTCACAGTGTCAGCGAAGGTCACCTCTCGACCAATAAGGTAAGTAAAAACACGCACCTGAAAAAGACTAGTTGTTTTCAGCAGGCAGTGTCACCTAGTCATACCTCCCTTGTCTTAGTGTCACCTAGTCATACCTCCCTTGTCTTAGTGTCACCTAGTCATACCTCCCTAGTCTTAGTGTCACCTAGTCATACCTCCCTAGTCATACCTCCCTAGTCATACCTCCCTAGTCATACCTCCCTAGTCATACCTCCCTAGTCTCAGTGTCACCTAGTCATACCTCCCTAGTCTCAGTGTCACCTAGTCATACCTCCCTAGTCTCAGTGTCACCTAGTCATACCTCCCTAGTCTTAGTGTCACCTAGTCATACCTCCCTAGTCATACCTCCCTAGTCATACCTCCCTAGTCATACCTCCCTAGTCATACCTCCCTTGTCTTAGTGTCACCTAGTCATACCTCCCTAGTCATACCTCCCTTGTCTTAGTGTCACCTAGTCATACCTCCCTAGTCATACCTCCCTAGTCATACCTCCCTAGTCTCAGTGTCACCTAGTCATACCTCCCTAGTCTCAGTGTCACCTAGTCATACCTCCCTAGTCTCAGTGTCACCTAGTCATACCTCCCTAGTCTCAGTGTCACCTAGTCATACCTCCCTAGTCTTAGTGTCACCTAGTCATACCTCCCTAGTCATACCTCCCTAGTCATACCTCCCTAGTCATACCTCCCTTGTCTTAGTGTCACCTAGTCATACCTCCCTAGTCATACCTCCCTAGTCATACCTCCCTAGTCATACCTCCCTAGTCATACCTCCCTTGTCTTAGTGTCACCTAGTCATACCTCCCTTGTCTTAGTGTCACCTAGTCATACCTCCCTTGTCTTAGTGTCACCTAGTCATACCTCCCTTGTCTTAGTGTCACCTAGTCATACCTCCCTTGTCTTAGTGTCACCTAGTCATACCTCCCTAGTCATACCTCCCTAGTCATACCTCCCTTGTCTTAGTGTCACCTAGTCATACCTCCCTTGTCTTAGTGTCACCTAGTCATACCTCCCTTGTCTTAGTGTCACCTAGTCATACCTCCCTTGTCTTAGTGTCACCTAGTCATACCTCCCTTGTCTTATCTCCCTAGTCATACCTCCCTAGTCATACCTCCCTAGTCATCCCTCCCTTGTCTTAGTGTCACCTAGTCATACCTCCCTTGTCTTAGTGTCACCTAGTCATACCTCCCTTGTCTTAGTGTCACCTAGTCATACCTCCCTTGTCTCAGTGTCACCTAGTCATACCTCCTTTGTTCTAGTGTCACCTAGTCATAACACCCTTGTCTTAGTGTCACCTAGTCATACCTCCCTTGTCCTAGTGTCACCTAGTCATACCTCCCTTGTCATACCTCCCTTGTCTTAGTGTCACCTAGTCATACCTCCCTAGTCATACCTCCCTAGTCATACCTCCCTTGTCTTAGTGTCACCTAGTCATACCTCCCTTGTCTTAGTGTCACCTAGTCATACCTCCCTTGTCTTAGTGTCACCTAGTCATACCTCCCTTGTCTTAGTGTCACCTAGTCATACCTCCCTTGTCTTAGTGTCACCTAGTCATACCTCCCTTGTCTTAGTGTGTCACTTGTCTTTGTCATACCTCCCTTGTCTTAGTGTCACCTAGTCTAGTCATACCTCCCTTGTCTTAGTGTCACCTAGTCATACCTCCCTTGTCTCAGTGTCACCTAGTCATACCTCCTTTGTTCTAGTGTCACCTAGTCATACCACCCTTGTCTTAGTGTCACCTAGTCATACCTCCCTTGTCCTAGTGTCACCTAGTCATACCTCCCTTGTCATACCTCCCTTGTCTTAGTGTCACCTAGTCATACCTCCCTAGTCATACCTCCCTAGTCATACCTCCCTTGTCTTAGTGTCACCTAGTCATACCTCCCTAGTCATACCTCCCTTGTCTTAGTGTCACCGAGTCATACCTCCCTTGTCTTAGTGTCACCTAGTCATACCTCCCTAGTCATACCTCCCTAGTCATACCTCCCTTGTCTTAGTGTCACCTAGTCATACCTCCATTGTCTTAGTGTCACCTAGTCATACCTCCCTTGTCTTAGTGTCACCTAGTCATACCACCCTAGTCATGCCTCCCTAGTCTTAGTGTCACCTAGTCATACCTCCCTAGTCATACCTCCCTAGTCTTAGTGTCACCTAGTCATACCTCCCTAGTCATACCTCCCTTGTCTTAGTGTCACCTAGTCATACCTCCCTAGTCATACCTCCCTTGTCTTAGTGTCACCTAGTCATACCTCCCTTGTCTTAGTGTCACCTAGTCATACCTCCCTTGTCATACCTCCCTTGTCTTAGTGTCACCTAGTCATACCTCCCTAGTCTTAGTGTCACCTAGTCATACCTCCCTAGTCATACCTCCCTAGTCTTAGTGTCACCTAGTCATACCTCCCTTGTCTTAGTTTCACCTAGTCATACCTCCCTAGTCATACCTCCCTAGTCTTAGTGTCACCTAGTCATACCTACCTAGTCATACCTCCCTAGTCTTAGTGTCACCTAGTCATACCTCCCTAGTCATACCTCCCTAGTCTTAGTGTCACCTAGTCATACCTCCCTTGTCTTAGTGTCACCGAGTCATACCTCCCTTGTCTTAGTGTCACCTAGTCATACCTCCCTTGTCTTAGTGTCACCTAGTCATACCTCCCTTGTCTTAGTGTCACCTAGTCATCCCTCCCTTGTCTTAGTGTCACCTAGTCATACCTCCCTTGTCTTAGTGTCACCTAGTCATACCTCCCTAGTCATACCTCCCTAGTCATACCTCCCTTGTCTTAGTGTCACCTAGTCATCCCTCCCTTGTCTTAGTGTCACCTAGTCATACCTCCCTTGTCTTAGTGTCACCTAGTCATACCTCCCTTGTCTTAGTGTCACCTAGTCATACCTCCCTAGTCATACCTCCCTAGTCATACCTCCCTTGTCTTAGTGTCACCTAGTCATCCCTCCCTTGTCTTAGTGTCACCTAGTCATACCTCCCTTGTCTTAGTGTCACCTAGTCATACCTCCCTAGTCATACCTCCCTAGTCATACCTCCCTAGTCTTAGTGTCACCTAGTCATACCTCCCTAGTCTTAGTGTCACCGAGTCATACCTCCCTAGTCTTAGTGTCACCTAGTCATACCTCCCTTGGCTTAGTGTCACCTAGTCATACCTCCCTTGTCATACCTCCCTTGTCTTAGTGTCACCTAGTCATACCTCCCTAGTCTTAGTGTCACCTAGTCATACCTCCCTTGTCTTAGTGTCACCTAGTCATACCTCCCTTGTCTTAGTGTCACCTAGTCATACCTCCCTTCTCTTAGTGTCACCTAGTCATACCTCCCTTGTCTTAGTGTCACCTAGTCATACCTCCCTAGTCTTAGTGTCACCTAGTCATACCTCCCTTGTCTTAGTGTCACCTAGTCATACCTCCCTTGTCTTAGTGTCACCTAGTCATCCCTCCCTTGTCTTAGTGTCACCTAGTCATACCTCCCTTGTCTTAGTGTCACCTAGTCATACCTCCCTTGTCTTAGTGTCACCTAGTCATACCTCCCTCGTCGTACCTCCCTTGTCTTAGTGTCACCTTGTCATATCTCCCTTGTCTTAGTGTCACCTAGTCATACCTCCCTTGTCTTAGTGTCACCTAGTCATACCTCCCTAGTCATACCTCCCTAGTCATACCTCCCTTGTCTTAGTGTCAACTAGTCATACCTCCCTAGTCATACTTCCCTTGTCTTAGTGTCACCTAGTCATACCTCCCTTGTCGTACCTCCCTTGTCCTAGTGTCACCTTGTCATACCTCCCTAGTCATACCTCCCTAGTCATACCTCCCTTGTCTCATAATCCCTCCAAAAGAGAAAGAGGTTTCTGAGACCAACGTGTGTGCGTGCGTGTGTGTGTGTGTGTGTGTAACGTTGGTTACCCTGCGTTCTGGCCAGTTGAACTCCTGAAACACTTCCTCATAATCCTCCATGGCTCCGTCAGTGATCAGCATGATGGCCTGGTTACACAGACTGCCCTGACCCAACGATGCAGCCTAGAGGACACACAGAGACATACAGAGACACACAGAGACACACAGAGACACACACAGACACACACAGACACACAGAGACACACAGAGACACACAGAGGCACACATTGTGACGACCCTCCCACTCTGTCTGCCGTATTCTTTCTCTTTGCTCTCGTCTTCCTTATTAGGATGTCGGTGGGCGGAGCCGGGAGGGTCGTCAGCGACATGGGACACACCTGGGCACGGGTGTGTCCCGGGATAAATACACCTCTTCCCCATTCATGGAGGAGACTCTCTCCATGCAGACACACCTGGACCGGGTGTGTCCCAGGATAAATACACCACTTCCCCATTCATGGAGGAGACTCTCTCCATACAGACACACCTGGGCCCGGGTGTGTCCCGGGATAAATACACCTCTTCCCCATTCATGGAGGAGACTCTCTCCATACAGACACACCTGGGCCCGGGTGTGTCCCGGGATAAATACACCTCTTCCCCATTCATGGAGGAGACTCTCTCCATACAGACACACCTGGGCCCGGGTCCGTCCCAGGATAAATACACCTCTTCCCCATTCATGGAGGAGACTCTCTCCATACAGACACACCTGGGCCCGGGTCTGTCCCAGGATAAATAAACCTCTTCCCCAGTCATGGAGGAGACTCTCTCCATGCAGACACACCTGGGCCCGGGTCTGTCCCAGGATAAATACACCTCTTCCCCATTCATGGAGGAGACTCTCTCCATGCAGACACACCTGGGCCCGGGTCTGTCCCAGGATAAATACACCTCTTCCCCATTCATGGAGGAGACTCTCTCCATGCAGACACACCTGGGCCCGGGTCTGTCCCAGGATAAATACACCTCTTCCCTATTCATGGAGGAGACTCTCTCCATGCAGACACACCTGGACCGGGTCTGTCCCAGGATAAATACACCTCTTCCCCAGTCATGGAGGAGACTCTCCATGCAGACACACCTGGACCGGGTCTGTCCCAGGATAAATACACCTCTTCCCCATTCATGGAGGAGACTCTCTCCATGCAGACACACCTGGGCCCGGGTCTGTCCCAGGATAAATACACCTCTTCCCCAGTCATGGAGGAGACTCTCTCCATACAGACACACCTGGGCCCGGGTCCGTCCCAGGATAAATACACCTCTTCCCCATTCATGGAGGAGACTCTCTCCATACAGACACACCTGGGCCCGGGTCTGTCCCAGGATAAATAAACCTCTTCCCCAGTCATGGAGGAGACTCTCTCCATGCAGACACACCTGGGCCCGGGTCTGTCCCAGGATAAATACACCTCTTCCCCATTCATGGAGGAGACTCTCTCCATGCAGACACACCTGGGCCCGGGTCTGTCCCAGGATAAATACACCTCTTCCCCATTCATGGAGGAGACTCTCTCCATGCAGACACACCTGGGCCCGGGTCTGTCCCAGGATAAATACACCTCTTCCCTATTCATGGAGGAGACTCTCTCCATGCAGACACACCTGGACCGGGTCTGTCCCAGGATAAATACACCTCTTCCCCAGTCATGGAGGAGACTCTCTCCATGCAGACACACCTGGACCGGGTCTGTCCCAGGATAAATACACCTCTTCCCCATTCATGGAGGAGACTCTCTCCATGCAGACACACCTGGGCCCGGGTCTGTCCCAGGATAAATACACCTCTTCCCCAGTCATGGAGGAGACTCTCTCCATGCAGACACACCTGGGCCCGGGTCTGTCCCAGGATAAATACACCTCTTCCCCATTCATGGAGGAGACTCTCTCCATGCAGACACACCTGGGCCCGGGTCTGTCCCAGGATAAATACACCTCTTCCCCATTCATGGAGGAGACTCTCTCCATGCAGACACACCTGGGCCCGGGTCTGTCCCAGGATAAATACACCTCTTCCCTATTCATGGAGGAGACTCTCTCCATGCAGACACACCTGGACCGGGTCTGTCCCAGGATAAATACACCTCTTCCCCAGTCATGGAGGAGACTCTCTCCATGCAGACACACCTGGACCGGGTCTGTCCCAGGATAAATACACCTCTTCCCCAGTCATGGAGGAGACTCTCTCCATACAGACACACCTGGGCCCGGGTCCGTCCCAGGATAAATACACCTCTTCCCCATTCATGGAGGAGACTCTCTCCATACAGACACACCTGGGCCCGGGTCTGTCCCAGGATAAATAAACCTCTTCCCCAGTCATGGAGGAGACTCTCTCCATGCAGACACACCTGGGCCCGGGTCTGTCCCAGGATAAATACACCTCTTCCCCATTCATGGAGGAGACTCTCTCCATGCAGACACACCTGGGCCCGGGTCTGTCCCAGGATAAATACACCTCTTCCCCATTCATGGAGGAGACTCTCTCCATGCAGACACACCTGGGCCCGGGTCTGTCCCAGGATAAATACACCTCTTCCCCATTCATGGAGGAGACTCTCTCCATGCAGACACACCTGGACCGGGTCTGTCCCAGGATAAATACACCTCTTCCCCAGTCATGGAGGAGACTCTCTCCATGCAGACACACCTGGACCGGGTCTGTCCCAGGATA
>NW_027040186.1:20000-67500 GCF_034236695.1 Oncorhynchus nerka
TCTCAATATCCAAGACTGAGGACACTCTACATCCAAGACTGAGGACCCTCAACATCCAAGACTGAGGACACTCTACATCCAAGACTGAGGACACTCTACATCCAAGACTGAGGACACTCTACATCCAAGACTGAGGACACTCTACATCCAAGACTGAGGACACTCTCAACATCCAAGACTGAGGACACTCTCAACATCCAAGACTGAGGACACTCTCAACATCCAAGACTGAGGACACTCTCAACATCCAAGACTGAGGACACTCTCAACATCCAAGACTGAGGACACTCAATATCCAAGACTGAGGACACTCAATATCCAAGACTGAGGACACTCTACATCCAAGACTGAGGGACACTCTCAATATCCAAGACTGAGGGACACTCTCAATATCCAAGACTGAGGACACTCTACATCCAAGACTGAGGACCCTCAACATCCAAGACTGAGGACACTCTACATCCAAGACTGAGGACACTCTACATCCAAGACTGAGGACACTCTACATCCAAGACTGAGGACACTCTACATCCAAGACTGAGGACACTCTACATCCAAGACTGAGGACACTCTACATCCAAGACTGAGGACACTCTACATCCAAGACTGAGGACACTCTACATCCAAGACTGAGGACACTCTCAATATCCAAGACTGAGGGCACTCTACACCCAGTGGTGTGTGGCTGTCTGGCTCCTCTCCTGCAGTCAAATGACCTAGTTGCCTCATGGATGGAATGTTATTCATATTTTTGAAAATTAAAAAACTTTTATTTTTTATTTTTTTTATGCCGAAAATCTGGTGTTTCTATGTCAAACAGTTGTGTTATGCTTCAGTCTTCTGTGATGTATATAAAGTGTAGTATTGGGAAGTAAACTCAAAATGTAATACATTTCAACTCTATATCTGACATGATACAGGTGTTTTCTTTCTGTTAAGCCCATAACCACGTTTGTGAGGTGTACATTTTGTTTCAACGTAGATTTGTTTAAGACCAAGAAACACTCTGTGATCCTGATTTCCCCACTGCAGTAAAAAGGCTTAAGGTCCTTTTATACCAAATTAGGAAGAATCCTAAACTGAGACTATTATGCAAAAGTAGAGATGATTTATTGGGACATCATGATGCCCAAAAAGTGCATTGTACAGAAAAGTACATAAACAAAAGTGTGGAAAAAACGTTTCGACATCAAGCCACCCTCAGTGTGAATAAACAGGACACCCGAGAAGTATCCAACTGGGATTCCTGGGAAACCTGGGGATTTAGTGAAAGCTCCCAGACTTTTCCAATCCTCGTTCCTCAGCCAGGGCAACACCTCATCAAGAGAGTGTGATTCCAAATCCCCTCTGCTCCGCTCTACATTTAGTTAGACCGTAACGGACCTAATCTACGCTGTCAAAACGTACAGGACAGACCACAAATTACTCCTCAATAGTGACCCTTTGACCCGGACACTTGTTTTCCCCACAGGACCTGCTGTTCAGGTTGCAGTGACCACCAGACCCAGGGATGGTAATAGCCAGCCTATCAGGTGGCAGCAACGTGGGGGTTGTAACTCCCTACAGACCAAGGACAGACGGCCAGTCACCGAAATAACAGATTAGTGAACTGATAGCCAAGGAACTGCTGGGTTCAGGGAATCTAACAGATTACTTCCTCATTACTACAGGCTCACACAGGAAATACTCCCAGATGACTTCCTCTTTCCTCCTAACAAAAAGGCTCTCAGAGCAGGAAGACAGACAGGCAGACAGTCAGATATGGGTTGCACTACGCCCCAAATTCAACCCTATTCCCTATATAGTGCACTACTTTAGTCCAGAGCCCTATTCCCTATATAGTGCACTACTTTAGACCAGAGCCCTATTCCCTATATAGTGCACTACTTTAGTCCAGAGCCCTATTCCCTATATAGTGCACTACTGTTGACCAGAGCCCTATTCCCTATATAGTACACTACTGTTGACCAGGACTCTATTCCCTATATAGTGCACTACTGTTGACCAGGGCCCTATTGCCTATATAGTGTACTACTGTTGACCAGAGCCCTATTGCCTATATAGTGTACTACTGTTGACCAGAGCCCTATTCCCTATATAGTGCACTACTGTTGACCAGGGCCCTATTCCCTATATACTGTACTGCTGTTGACCAGGGCTCTATGTAGGGAATAGGGTGCCATTTGGGATGCAGATTTAGGAACTCACCAGTTTCTGTTCCTGCAGTCAAACGTGACGACACCATTTTCATCTGGGGTCCAGGCGATGCCTGTGGAAATGGTGTATTGGAAATATATGGTACAATGCTGAATTATCAGTTCAGATGACCTGATAGACTCAGTTATAGACTGGAACAGCTGAGTCCCACTATACCTCTAATGACCTGATAGATATAGACTGGAACAGCTGAGTCCCACTATACCTCTAATGACCTGAATGACTCAGACTCAGTTATAGACTGGAACAGAGTCCCACTATACCCCTAATGACTCAGCTATAGACACTGCTATTCTCCATTAAAACTGCTGTCAGTTAAACCTAGCAAGGCTATTGGGTTCAGCTGGGCCTGCTGCAGTGTGGAGTGCTGATCTGTACTTGAGCTAGCTAGCTGGCTAGCTAGCTAGCTGGCTAGCTGGCTGGCTGGCTGGCTGGCTGGCTGGCTGGCTGGCTGTCTGTCTGGCTGTCTGTCTGTCTGTCTGTCTGTCTGTCTGTCTGTCTGTCTGTGGTTTGTGAGTGAGTGAGTGTGTTGTTACCTGGGTAGAGTCTGAAGAAGCCAGTGGCACTGCCAAAGTACTGCCAGGTTAGAGTAGGGTCCTTCTGGAAGTTATCCACAAACACATCGTTCAGGGCCTCCGACATGTACACCCCGTTTAGAATACCAGGGTCTGACCAGACCGAGGGAGGGAGGGAGGGAGGGAGGGGAGAGAGAGAGAGAGAGGGAGGGGAGGGAGGGGGGAGAGAGGGGGAGTAGAAGCAGAGGGACAGGGAGGGAGGTAGAGAGAGAGAGGGGAGGGGAGAGAGAGAGAGAGAGAGAGGGAGGGAGACAGAGAGAGAGGGGAGGGAGAGGGACAGGGAGGAAGTGAGAGACAGAGTGAGAGAGATAGAGGGGGAGAGAGAGAGAGTGGGAGAGGGTGTGAGAGAGGAAGTGTGTGAGAGAGAGAGAGAGAGAGAGAGAGAGAGAGAGAGAGAGAGTGGGAGAGGGTGTGAGAGAGGAAGTGTGTGAGAGAGAGAGAGAGAGAGAGAGAGAGAGAGAGAGAGAGAGAGAGAGGGTGTGGAGAGGAAGTGTGAGAGAGGAGAGTGAGAGAGAGAGAGAGAGAGAGAGAGAGAGAGAGAGAGAGAGAGAGAGAGAGAGAGAGAGAGAGAGAGAGAGATAGTGTGTGAGAGTGAGTTAGAGAGTGAGTGAGAAAGTGTTAGGGGGTGAGTTAGGGAGTGAGTGAGAAGTGTTAGGGGGTGAGTTAGGGAGTGAGTGAGAGGAACAGGTTAAATAGTTAGTATCTGATGAACATTGCTCCCTTTAAGGCCTCTGAAGCAGTAATGAGAACAACATCAAATGGTTTTCATTCGGCGGAGCACAAAGGCAACAGCTAAAGACAGGGAGCCTAACCCAACCCTGTCTGGATAACGTTGGGAGACCATGGCTATATGGACCAGACAGGGAGCCTAACCCAACCCTGTCTGGATAACGTTGGACCAGACAGGAGCCTAACCCAACCCTGTCTGGATAACGTTGAGAGAGCCAACCCTGTCTGGGCATGGTTGGACCAGACAGGATAACCCAACCCTGTCTGGACGTTGGACCAGACAGGGCTAACCCAACCCTGTCTGGATAACGTTGAGAGACCGTTGGACCAGACAGGAGCTAACCCAACCCTGTCTGGATAACGTTGAGAGACCATGGGAACCAGACAGGGACCCTGTCTGGATAACCAGACAGGAGCAACCCAACCCTGTCTGGATAACGTTGAGAGACCATGGCTATATGAACCAGACAGGGAGCCTAACCCTATATGAACCAGACAGGGAGCCTAACCCAACCCTGTCTGGATAACGTTGAGAGACCATGGCTATATGAACCAGACAGGGAGCCTAACCCAACCCTGTCTGGATAACGTTGAGAGACCATGGCTATATGAACCAGACAGGGAGCCTAACTCAACCCTGTCTGGATAACGTTGAACCAGACAGGGAGCTAACCCAACCCTGTCTGGATAACGTTGAGAGACCATGGCTATATGGACCAGACAGGGAGCCTAACCCAACCCTGTCTGGATAACGTTGAGAGACCATGGCTATATGAACCAGACAGGGAGCCTAACTCAACCCTGGGCTGAACCAGACAGGAGCCTAACCCAACCCTGTCTGGATAACGTTGAGACCCAGACAGGAGCCTAACCCAACCCTGTCTGGATAACGTTGAGAGACCATGGCTATATGAACCAGACAGGGAGCCTAACCCAACCCTGTCTGGATAACGTTGAACCAGACAGGGAGCTAACCCAACCCTGTCTGGATAACGTTGAACCAGACAGGGAGCTAACCCAACCCTGTCTGGATAACGTTGAGAGACCATGGCTAAATGGACCAGACAGGGAGATAACCCAACCCTGTCTGGATAACGTTGAACCAGACAGGGAGCTAACCCAACCCTGTCTGGATAACGTTGAACCAGACAGGGAGCTAACCCAACCCTGTCTGGATAACGTTGAGAGACCATGGCTATATGAACCAGACAGACCAACCCTGTCTGGATAACGTTGAGAGACCATGGCTATATGGACCAGACAGGAGCCTAACCCAACCCCCTGTCTGGATAACGTTGAGAGACCATGGCTAAATGGACCAGACAGGAGCCTAACCCAACCCTGTCTGGATAACGTTGAGAGACCCAGACAGGAGCCTAACCCAACCCTGTCCGTTAGACAGACAGGAGCCCAACCCTGTCTGGATAACGTTGAACCAGACAGGGAGCCTAACCCAACCCTGTCTGGATAACGTTGAGAGACCATGGCTATATGAACCAGACAGGGAGCCTAACCCAACCCTGTCTGGATAGACAGGGAGCCTAACCCAACCCTGTCTGAGAGACCATGGCTAAATGGACCAGACAGGGAGCCTAACCCAACCCTGTCTGGATAACGTTGAGAGAGAGACCATGGTCTGGATATGAACCAGACAGGGAGCTAACCCAACCCTGTCTGGATAACGTTGAGAGACCATGGCTATATGAACCAGACAGGGAGCCTAACCCAACCCTGTCTGGATAACGTTGAGAGACCATGGCTATATGGACCAGACAGGGAGCCTAACCCAACCCTGTCTGGATAACGTTGAGAGACCATGGCTATATGAACCAGACAGGGAGCCTAACCCAACCCTGTCTGGATAACGTTGAGAGACCATGGCTATATGAACCAGACAGGGAGCCTAACCCAACCCTGTCTGGATAACGTTGAGAGACCATGGCATTGTCCTAAGCAGCTGACCTTTGTTGTAAACGTTGGTGGGAACCTGTATGTCGCTCTGCAGAGTGTTGACCTGGAGCTTGTTGAAGTGTTCATTCTCTTCCAGAGGAAACTCTCCTCCCAGCTCGATAGCGTTTCCATCTTTATCCACCGAGTTGATCAGCATAGAGTTATAGTAGTCAAACTGATGAGGAGAGAGAAATCACAGAGTTACTGTAGTCTGACTGATGAGGAGAGAGAAATCACAGAGTTACTGTAGTCTGACTGATGAGGAGAGAGAAATCACAGAGTTACTGTAGTCTGACTGATGAGGAGAGAAATCACAGAGTTACTGTAGTCAGACTGATGAGGAGAGAGATCATAGAGTTATAGTAGTCGAACTGATGAAGAGAGAGAAATCACAGAGTTACTGTAGTCTGACTGATGAGGAGAGAGAAATCACAGAGTTACTGTAGTCAGACTACAACAGAGAGCATAGGAAGAGATAAGGTCAAACTACAACAGAGATCATAGGAAGAGAAGGTCAAACTGCAACAGATATCATAGGAAGAGAAGGTCAACCTACAACAGAGATCATATGAAGAGAAGGTCAAACTGCAACAGAGATCATAGGAAGAGATAAGGTCAAACTGCAACAGAGATCATAGGAAGAGAAGGTCAAACTGCAACAGATATCATAGGAAGAGAAGGTCAACCTACAACAGAGATCATATGAAGAGAAGGTCAAACTGCAACAGAGATCATAGGAAGAGATAAGGTCAAACTGCAACAGAGATCATAGGAAGAGAAGGTCAAACTGCAACAGAGATCATAGGAAGAGAAGGTCAAACTACAACAGAGATCATAGGAAGAGAAGGTCAAACTACAACAGAGATCATAGGAAGAGAAGGTCAAACTGCAACAGAGATCATAGGAAGAGAAGGTCAAACTGCAACAGAGAGGGCACATCACAAAGGTCAATAACCGCTATACATTTCAAACCTTGAATATTTTGTACAGCAGTACTGATCTTGTTTTGTGTTTTATATGTAGAATAATAAAGTTATATTTGTTACGCTACTTTGCATTCAGAAAGTATTCAGAACCCTTGACTTTTTACGTTACAGCCTTATTCTAAAATGTTTTAAATAAAACAAATTCCTCATCAATCTCCACACGATATCCCAAAATGACTAAGTGAAAACAGCTTTTAAGACATTTTTTGCAAATGTATTAAATATTGTAAACAAAAAGTATTCAGACCCTTTGCTATGGTCTCAGGTGCATCTTGTTTCCATTGATCATCCTTGAGATGTTTCTACAACTTGATTCGACTCCAGCTGTTGCAAATTCAATTGATTGGACATGATTTGGAAAGGCACACACCTGTCTATATAAGGTCCCACAGTTGACAGTGCATGTCAGAGCAATAACCAAGCAATGAGGTTTAAGGAAGTGTCCATAGAGCTCCGGGACAGGGTTATGTCGAGGCACAGATCGGGGGTAGGGTACCAAAACATTTCTGCAGCATTGAAGATCCCAAAAACAAAGTGATCTCCATCATTGTTAAATGGAAGAAGTTTGGAACCCCTAATACTCTTCCTAGAGCTGGCCATCTGGCCAAACTGAGCAATCAGGGGAGAAGGGTCTTGGTCAGGGAGGTGATCAAAAACCCGATGGTCACTCTGACAGAGCTCCAGAGTTCCTCTGTGGAGATGGGAGAACCTTCCAGAAGGACAACCATCTCTGCAGCACTCCACCAATCAGGCCTTTATGGTAGAGTGGCCAGATGGAAGCCACTCCTCAGTAAAAGGCACATAACAGCCTGCCTGGAGTTTGACAAAAGGCACCTAAAGGACTCTCAGACCGTGAGAAACAAGATTATCGGTCTGATGAAACCAAGATGAAACTCTTTAGCCTGAATGCCAAGCGTCACATCTGGAAGAAACCTGGCACCATCCCTACGGTGAAGCTGTGGGGATGTTTTTCAGCGGCAGGGACTGGGAGACTAGTCAGGATCGAGGGAAAGATGGACGGAGAAAAGTAAAGAGAGATCCTTGATGAAAACCTGCTCCAGAGCACTCAGGACCTCTGACTGGGGCGAAGGTTGACCTTCCTACAGGACGATGACCCTAAGCACACAGCCACGACAATGCAGGAGAAGCTTCGGGACAAGTCTCTGAATGTCCTTGGGTGACCCAGCCAGAGCCCAGACTTGAATCCGATCTAATATCTCTGGAGAAACTAAATGTCTAAAAACCTGTTTTTGCCCACGTCATTATGGGGTATTGTGATGTCATTATTGGGTATTGTGATGTCATTACGGTGTATTGTGATGTCATTATGGGGTATTGTGATGTCATTATGGGGTATTGTGTGTAAATTGATGAGGGAGGGAAAAAAGGTAATCCATTTTATGATAACATTATGTGGATAAAGTCAAGAGGTCTGAATACTCTCTGAATGCACCGTATACCAACTCAGTCTGTGACGATCGGTTACTTTTGAACAACAGCCCTTAAAAAGTGTATTCGTAAAGAGGAACTGTGACTGACCTGTAAAGTAGCGTTGAATTCATGGTATAGATCAGCGTCCTCCGCTGCCTCCGCCAGTCTCTTCACAGACTTCATCTTCCTACCCAGCATGCCCTCCATCTCCTCAGCAAACTTCTTCACCAGTTCCTCTCCGTCCACCTCCTCCATCTTCACCGTGGGCTCAATGTCTTTGTATTTCTGGAGAGGAAAGGGTTAAATACCCTTAATAAACATGTTTAAGTAACAAACGGTCCCTGATATCAGGGTCCTGTTAAAGGCACAGGTGAACTGTCAGATTTGATTGTCTTTCAGGAATCAGGTGTTTTCAAGTCTGTAATTGAATCCACTTCCACAGGGGAGCTGTCATAAGAGACACATGTAACATATTGTATGACAACAATCAGAGAAGAGTTGGATCTATTGGATTGGCTAGAGAACATAGAGCTTATCTCTAAATAGAACCTTGACAAACCGCTATCTGACTCTGTTGTCTCAGCTGGTGACTATTCAACAGCTGTTGGTGGATTACACTAGTCTGTTAATCATCTCCTGTTGTTTTTACCACAGTCAGTCTTTGACAATGGTGTTAACCTTTTTGGGATAGGGGGCAGCATTTTCACTTTTGGATGAATAGTGTGCCCAGAGTGAACTGCCTCCTACTCAGTCCCAGGTGCTAATATATGCATATTATTAGTAGTATTGGATGGAAAACACTCTGAAGTTTCTAAAACTGTTTGAATGATGTCTGTGAGTAAAACAGAACTCATATGGCAGGCAAAAACCTGAGAAAAATCCAACCAGGAAGTGGGACATCTGAGGTTTGTAGTTTTTCAAAGCTTGGCCTATCGAATACACATTGAGATATGGATGAGGTTTCACTTCCTATGGCTTCCACTAGATGTCAACCATCTTTAGAAACTGGTTTGAGGATTCTACTATAAAGGAGGGGCTCATGAGACCTCTGAGTCAGTGGTCTGGCAGAGAGCCTCGGTCTCATGACGCGCTCTCCCGACAGTTACCTCTCATTCCAGTGCTTTTCTTCAGACAAAGGAATTCTCCGGTTGGAACATTATTGATGTTTTATGTTAAAAACATCCTAACGATTGATTCCATACATCGTTTGACATGTTTCTAAAGGACTGTAACGGAACTTTTCGAGTTTTTGTCTGGATGAAGTGCCTGCGCCTCATTAAGATGGATTACTGGGCTGAACACACTAACAACAAGGGGCTATTTGGACATAAATGACAGACTTTATGGAACAAATCAGTCATTTATTGTCGACCTGGGATTCCTGGGAGTGCCTTCTGATGAAGATCAACGGTAAGTGAATATTTATGGTGTTGTTTCTAACTTTGTTGATTCCAAAATGGTGGATATTCCTCTGGCTGTTTTGGGTTCTGAGCGCCGTTCTCAGATTACGCTTTTTCCGTAAAAAGAAATAGAAATCTAATTCTGTGAATAACACTTGTAGCTTTTATCAATGTTTATTATGAGTATTTCTGCAAAATCACCGGATGTTTTGGAATCAAAACATTACTGCACGTAAGGCGCCAATGTAAACTGAGATTTTTGGATATAAATATGCACATTATCGAACAAAACATACATGTATTGTGTAACATGATGTCATATGAGTGTCATCTGATGAAGATCATCAAAGGCATCGAGGCATTCAGTTACTTTTCAATTAAAAGTTAGAATGGGCAAAACGAGTGACCTAAGGGACTTTGAGCATGGTATGATTGTTAGTGCCAGGCGTGCCGTTTCCAGTATCTCAGAAATGGCCAGCCTGATGCAGGAGTGAATAGCATCCCAGCTCCCAGCTGGATCCCAGCTGGATCACTGGATCAGAGGGAATAGAACCCCAGGCTGGATCACTGGATCAGAGGACAGGAGGGAATAGAACCCCAGGCTGGATCACTGGATCAGAGGACAGGAGGGAATAGAACCCCAGGCTGGATCACTGGATCAGAGGACAGGAGGGAATAGAACCCCAGGCTGGATCACTGGATCAGAGGGAATAGTACCCCAGGCTGGATCACTGGATCCAGGCTGGATCACTGGATCAGAGGGAATAGAACCCCAGGCTGGATCACTGGATCAGAGGGAATAGAACTCCAGGCTGGATCACTGGATCAGAGGACAGGAGGGAATAGAACCACAGGCTGGATCAGAGGGAATAGTACCCCAGGCTGGATCACTGGATCAGAGGACAGGAGGGAATAGAACCCCAGGCTGGATCACTGGATCAGAGGACAGGAGGGAATAGACCCCCAGGCTGGATCACTGGATCAGAGGGCAGGAGGGAATAGTACCCCAGGCTGGATCACTGGATCAGAGGACAGGAGGGAATAGAACCCCAGGCTGGATCATTGGATTAGAGGACAGGAGGGAATAGAACCCCAGGCTGGATCACTGGATCAGAGGACAGGAGGGAATAGAACTCCAGGCTGGATCATTGGATTAGAGGACAGGAGGGAATAGAACCCCAGGCTGGATCACTGGATCAGAGGACAGGAGGGAATAGTACCCCAGGCTGGATCACTGGATCAGAGGACAGGAGGGAATAGACCCCCAGGCTGGATCACTGGATCAGAGGGCAGGAGGGAATAGACCCCCAGGCTGGATCACTGGATCAGAGGACAGGAGGGAATAGAACCCCAGGCTGGATCATTGGATTAGAGGACAGGAGGGAATAGAACCCCAGGCTGGATCACTGGATCAGAGGACAGGAGGGAATAGAACCCCAGGCTGGATCATTGGATTAGAGGACAGGAGGGAATAGAACCCCAGGCTGGATCACTGGATCAGAGGACAGGAGGGAATAGAACCCCAGGCTGGATCACTGGATCAGAGGGAATAGAACCCCAGGCTGGATCACTGGATCAGAGGACAGGAGGGAATAGAACCCCAGGCTGGATCACTGGATCAGAGGACAGGAGGGAATAGAACCCCAGGCTGGATCACTGGATCAGAGGACAGGAGGGAATAGACCCCCAGGCTGGATCATTGGATCAGAGGACAGGAGGGAATAGAACCCCAGGCTGGATCACTGGATCAGAGGACAGGAGGGAATAGTACCCCAGGCTGGATCACTGGATCAGAGGACAGGAGGGAATAGTACCCCAGGCTGGATCACTGGATTAGAGGACAGGAGGGAATAGACCCCCAGGCTGGATCATTGGATCAGAGGACAGGAGGGAATAGAACCCCAGGCTGGATCATTGGATTAGAGGACAGGAGGGAATAGAACCCCAGGCTGGATCACTGGATCAGAGGACAGGAGGGAATAGAACCCCAGGCTGGATCACTGGATCAGAGGGAATAGTACCCCAGGCTGGATCACTGGATCAGAGGGAATAGAACCCCAGGCTGGATCACTGGATCAGAGGGAATAGAACTCCAGGCTGGATCACTGGATCAGAGGACAGGAGGGAATAGAACCACAGGCTGGATCACTGGATCAGAGGGAATAGTACCCCAGGCTGGATCACTGGATCAGAGGACAGGAGGGAATAGAACCCCAGGCTGGATCACTGGATCAGAGGACAGGAGGGAATAGAACCCCAGGCTGGATCACTGGATCAGAGGACAGGAGGGAATAGAACCCCAGGCTGGATCACTGGATCAGAGGACAGGAGGGAATAGACCCCCAGGCTGGATCAATGGATCAGAGGGCAGGAGGGAATATACCCCCAGGCTGGATCACTGGATCAGAGGGCAGGAGGAAATAGTACCCCAGGCTGGATCACTGGATCAGAAGGAATAGAACCCCAGGCTGGATCACTGGATCAGAGGGCAGGAAGGAATAGTACCCCAGGCTGGATCACTGGATCAGAGGGCAGGAGGGAATAGTACCCCAGGCTGGATCACTGGATCAGAAGGAATAGAACCCCAGGCTGGATCACTGGATCAGAGGGCAGGAGGGAATAGACCCCAGGCTGGATCACTGGATCAGAGGACAGGAGGGAATAGACCCCCAGGCTGGATCAATGGATCAGAGGGCAGGAGGGAATAGACCCCCAGGCTGGATCACTGGATCAGAGGGCAGGAGGGAATAGTACCCCAGGCTGGATCACTGGATCAGAAGGAATAGAACCCCAGGCTGGATCACTGGATCAGAAGGAATAGAACCCCAGGCTGGATCACTGGATCAGAGGGCAGGAGGGAATAGTACCCCAGGCTGGATCACTGGATCAGAGGGCAGGAGGGAATAGTACCCCAGGCTGGATCACTGGATCAGAAGGAATAGAACCCCAGGCTGGATCACTGGATCAGAAGGAATAGAACCCCAGGCTGGATCATTGGATTAGAGGGCAGGAGGGAATAGAACCCCAGGCTGGATCACTGGATCAGAGGGAATAGTACCCCAGGCTGGATCACTGGATCAGAAGGAATAGAACCCCAGGCTGGATCACTGGATCAGAGGACAGGAGGGAATAGACCCCCAGGCTGGATCACTGGATCAGAGGACAGGAGGGAATAGAACCCCAGGCTGGATCACTGGATCAGAGGGAATAGTACCCCAGGCTGGATCACTGGATCAGAAGGAATAGAACCCCAGGCTGGATCACTGGATCAGAGGACAGGAGGGAGATGACAAGGGGACACTCACAGAAAGCTTCAGGCCTCCAGTCTTTAGTAAATCAAATCAAGTCAAATTGTATTCGTCACATGCGCCAAATACAACAGACCTTGTAGACCTTACAGTGAAATGCTTACTTACAAGCCCTTAAGCAACAATGCAGTTTTAAGAAAATACAAAGAAAGTAAGAGATAATAACAACAAATAATTCAATAGCAGCAGTAAATATCAATAGTGGGGCAATATACAGGGGGTACCATTACAGAGTCAATGTGCGAGGTCACGGGTGTCGAGGTAATTGTGGTGATTATGTACATGGAGGTAGAGTTATTAAAGTGGCTATACATAGATAACGACAGAGAGTAGCAGCAGCGTGGGGGGGAGGGGCAATGCAAAAGTCTGGGTAGCCATTTGATTAGCTGTTCAGGAGTCTTATCGCTTGGGGGTAGAAGCTGTTTAGAAGCCTCTTGGACCTAGACTTGGCGCTCCGGTACCGCTTGCCGTGCGGTAGCAGAGAGAACAGTCTATGACTAGGGTGGCTGGAGTCTTTGACAATTTTTAGGGCCTTCATCTGAAACTGCCTGGTATAGAAGTCCTGGATGTCGTACTACCCTCTGTAGTGCCTTGCGGAGGACGAGCAGTTGCCATGCCAGGCAGTGATGCAACTCTTCAGGATGGTGCAGCTGTAAAACATTTTGAGGATATGAGGACCCATGCCAAATAATTTCATTCTCCTAAGGGGGAATAGGTTTTGTCGTGCCCTCTTCACGACTGTCTTGGTGTGCTTGGACCATGTTCATTTGTTGGTGATGTGGACGACAAGGAACTTGAAGCATTCAACCTGCTCCACTACAACCCCGTCGATGAGAATGGGGGCGTGCTCGGTCTTCCTTTTCCTGTAGTCCACAATCATCTCCTTTGTCTTGATCACATTGAGGGAGAGGTTGTTGTCCTTGCACCACACGGTCATGTCTCTGACCTCCTCCCTATAGGCTGTCTCATCGTTGTCGGTGATCAGGCCTACCACTGTTGTGTCATCAGCAAAATGAATGATGGTGTTGGAGTCGTGCCTGACCATGCAGTCATGAGTGAACAGGGAGTACAGGAGGGGACTGAGCACGCACCCCTGAGGGCCCCCCGTGTTGAGGATCAGCGTGGAGGATGTGTTGTTGCCTACCCTTACCACCTGGGTGCGGATCGTTAGGAAGTCCAGGATCCAGTTGCAAAGGGAGGTGTTTAGTCGGTCACAACTAGCAGACTTGTTTACGTGTGCGTTTTGTTGCCAACCTTATCTTATTTTGCTACCTGACAACTTTACGGTTTTTACTTTTTAATTACCGTTTATATTTTTTGTTTTTTCCTCACTCAACTTTTCTCATTCAACTTTTTCACTCCGGACGCTTTATCTGGACATGGTTCGTCAGGACCTCCAACAGCCGAAGCTGAGTAGTAACATTAACATGATGCCTTCTAATTGTAGTCGCTGTACTTATAATATACAGGAGAACAATCACCTTACGGCGAGGATAGCTGTGCTACAAGCCCAGCTTCAGACGCAATCGTTAGGCAAGGGTCATTTCAGTGTAGGAAAGGATGAAACAGCATCTGTGCCACTAGTAAGTAGAGATAGTAACGTTAGTATAAATCCCCTCGCACGGTTCCCGCAGCTTTCTCATGGCTTCTGGAGGGAAATGCTGTAGGAATGCTCAACCGGTGTCGCTCATTCAGCCGACAGAAACTTTCAACCGATTTTCCCCATTAAGCAGCGAGTAGGAGTCTGAGGCCGAGCCTTCTCTTGTCTCTACTTCTCCCGTTACAGGGTCTGAGACGCCGAAGCTTCCCACCATTAGCTCTGACAAATTGAAAACACTAGTCATTGGCGACTCCATTACCCGCAGTATTAGACTTAAAACTAATCATCCATCGATCGTACACTGTTTACCAGGGGGCAGGGCTACCGTTAAGGCTAATCTGAAGATGGTGCTGGCTAAAGCTAAAACTGGCGAGTGTAGAGAGTATAGAGATATTGTTATCCACGTCGTCACCAACGATGTTAGGATGAAACAGTCAGAGGTCACCAAGCGAAACATAGCTTCAGCGTGTAAATCAGCTAGAAAGATGTGTCGGCATCGAGTAATTGTCTCTGGCACCCTCCCAGTTAGGGGGAGCGATGAGCTCTACAGCAGAGTCTCACAACTCAATCGCTGGTTGAAAACTGTTTTCTGCCCCTCCCAAAACATATAATTTGTAGAAAATTGGCCCTCTTTCTGGAACTCACCCACAAACAGGACCAAGCCTGGCCTGCTGAGGAGTGACGGACTCCATCCTAGCTGGAGGGGTGCACTCATCTTATCTACCAACATAGACAGGGCTCTAAATCCTCTAGCTCCACAATTAAATAGGGTGCAGGCCAGGCAGCAGGCTGTTAGCCAGCCTGCCAGCTTAGTGGAGTCTGCCACTAGCACAGTCAGTGTAGTCAGCTCAGATATCCCCATTGTCTGTGCCTCGACCTAGGTTGGGAAAAACTAAACATGGCGGTCTCTGTTGATGCTTGTTCTAGGTCCCAAGATGCTTGTTCTAGGTCCCAAGAAACCTAGCGATCTTCTGTTGAATCTGACAATTAATCTTGATGGTTGTACAGTCGTCTCAAATAAAACTGTGAAGGACCTCGGCGTTACTCTGGACCCTTTTTTATTTTTTATTTCACCTTTATTTAACCAGGTAGGCTAATTGAGAACAAGTTCTCATTTGCAACTGCGACCTGGCCAAGATAAAGCATAGCAGTGTGAACAGACAACACAGAGTTACACATGGAGAAAGCAATTAACAAGTCAATAACACAGTAGAAAAAAAAAATGGGCAGTCTATATACAATGTCTGCAAAAGGCATGAGGAGGTAGGCGAATAATACAATTTTGCAGATTAACACTGGGGTGATAAATGATCAGATGGTCATGTACAGGTAGAGATATTGGTGTGCAAAAGAGCAGAAAAGTAAATAAATTAAAAAATTAAAAAAAACAGTATAAAAACAGTATGGGGATGAGGTAGGTGAAAATGGGTGGGCTATTTACCAATAGACTATGTACAGCTGCAGCGATCAGTTAGCTGCTCGGATAGCTGATGTTTGAAGTTGGTGAGGGAGATAAAAGTCTCCAACTTCAGCGATTTTTGCAGTTCGTTCCAGTCACAGGCAGCAGAGTACTGGAACGAAAGGCGGCCAAATGAGGTGTTGGCTTTAGGGATGATCAGTGAGATACACCTGCTGGAGCGTGTGCTACGGATGGGTGTTGCCATCGTGACCAGTGAACTGAGGTAAGGCGGAGCTTTACCTAGCATGGACTTGTAGATGACCTGGAGCCAGTGGGTCTGGCGACGAATATGTAGCGAGGGCCAGCCGACTAGAGCATACAAGTCGCAGTGGTGGGTGGTATAAGGTGCTTTGGTGACAAAACGGATGGCACTATGATAGACTGCATCCAGTTTGCTGAGTAGAGTGTTGGAAGCCATTTTGTAGATGACATCGCCGAAATCGAGGATCGGTAGGATAGTCAGTTTTACTAGGGTAAGCTTGGCGGCGTGAGTGAAGGAGGCTTTGTTGCGGAATAGAAAGCCGACTCTTGATTTGATTTTCGATTGGAGATGTTTGATGTGAGTCTGGAAGGAGAGTTTGCAGTCTAGCCAGACACCTAGGTACTTATAGATGTCCACATATTCAAGGTCGGAACCATCCAGGGTGGTGATGCTAGTCGGGCATGCGGGTGCAGGCAGCGATCGGTTGAAAAGCATGCATTTGGTTTTACTCGCGTTTAAAGAGCAGTTGGAGGCCACGGAAGGAGTGCTGTATGGCATTGAAGCTCGTTTGGAGGTTAGATAGCACAGTGTCCAATGACGGGCCGAAAGTATATAGAATGGTGTCGTCTGCGTAGAGGTGGATCAGGGAATCGCCCGCAGCAAGAGCAACATCATTGATATATACAGAGAAAAGAGTCGGCCCGAGAATTGAACCCTGTGGCACCCCCATAGAGACTGCCAGAGGACCGGACAGCATGCCCTCCGATTTGACACACTGAACTCTGTCTGCAAAGTAATTGGTGAACCAGGCAAGGCAGTCATCCGAGAAACCGAGGCTATTGAGTCTGCCGATAAGAATATGGTGATTGACAGAGTCGAAAGCCTTGGCGAGGTCGATGAAGACGGCTGCACAGTACTGTCTTTTATCGATGGCGGTTATGATATCGTTTAGTACCTTGAGCGTGGCTGAGGTGCACCCGTGACCGGCTCGGAAACCAGATTGCACAGCGGAGAAGGTACGGTGGGATTCGAGATGGTCAGTGACCTGTTTGTTGACTTGGCTTTCGAGGACCTTAGATAGGCAGGGCAGGATGGATATAGGTCTATAGCAGTTTGGGTCCAGGGTGTCTCCCCCTTTGAAGAGGGGGATGACTGCGGCAGCTTTCCAATCCTTGGGGATCTCAGACGATATGAAAGAGAGGTTGAACAGGCTGGTAATAGGGGTTGCGACAATGGCGGCAGATAGTTTCAGAAATAGAGGGTCCAGATTGTCAAGCCCAGCTGATTTGTACGGGTCTAGGTTTTGCAGCTCTTTCAGAACATCTGCTATCTGGATTTGGGTAAAGGAGAACCTGGAGA
Organism: Oncorhynchus nerka; assembly: GCF_034236695.1. Taxonomy (NCBI): domain Eukaryota; kingdom Metazoa; phylum Chordata; class Actinopteri; order Salmoniformes; family Salmonidae; genus Oncorhynchus; species Oncorhynchus nerka. The sequence goes on from NW_027040186.1 coordinate 37,217, forward strand.
GGCTTGGGCGAGGAGCTGCGGGGGCGGAGCTGTTGGCCGAGGTTGGAGTAGCCAGGCGGAAGGCATGGCCAGCCGTTGAGAAGTGCTTATTGAAGCTTTCGATAATCGTGGATTTATCGGTGGAGACCGTGTTACCTAGCCTCAGTGCAGTGGGCAGCTGGGAGGAGGTACTCTTGTTCTCCATGGACTTCACAGTGTCCCAGAACTTTTTGGAGTTGGAGCTACAGGATGCAAACTTCTGCCTGAAGAAGCTGGCCTTAGCTTTCCTGACTGACTGCATGTATTGGTTCCTGACTTCCCTGAACAGTTGCATATCACGGGGGCTATTCGATGCTATTGCAGTCCGCCACAGGATGTTTTTGTGCTGGTCGAGGGCAGTCAGGTCTGGAGTGAACCAAGGGCTGTATCTGTTCTTGGTTCTGCATTTTTTGAACGGAGCATGCTTATCTAAAATGGTGAGGAAGTTACTTTTAAAGAATGACCAGGCATCCTCAACTGACGGGATGAGGTCAATGTCCTTCCAGGATACCCGGGCCAGGTCGATTAGAAAGGCCTGCTCACAGAAGTGTTTTAGGGAGCGTTTGACAGTGATGAGGGGTGGTCGTTTGACTGCGGCTCCGTAGCGGATACAGGCAATGAGGCAGTGATCGCTGAGATCCTGGTTGAAGACAGCGGAGGTGTATTTGGAGGGCCAGTTGGTCAGGATGACGTCTATGAGGGTGCCCTTGTTTACAGAGTTAGGGTTGTACCTGGTGGGTTCCTTGATGATTTGAGTGAGATTGAGGGCATCTAGCTTACATTGTAGGACTGCCGGGGTGTTAAGCATATCCCAGTTTAGGTCACCTAACAGAACAAACTCTGAAGCTAGATGGGGGCGATCAATTCACAAATGGTGTCCAGGGCACAGCTGGGAGCTGAGGGTGGCCGGTAGCAGGCGGCAACAGTGAGAGACTTATTTCTGGAGAGGGTAATTTTCAAAATTAGTAGTTCGAACTGTTTGGGTATGGACCTGGAAAGTATGACATTACTTTGCAGGCTATCTCTGCAGTAGACTGCAACTCCGCCCCTTTGGTAGTTCTATCTTGACGGAAGATGTTATAGTTGGGTATGGAAATCTCTGAATTTTTGGTGGCCTTCCTGAGCCAGGATTCAGACACGGCAAGGACATCAGGGTTAGCAGAGTGTGCTAAAGCAGTGAGTAAAACAAACTTAGGGAGGAGGCTTCTGATGTTGACATGCATAAAACCAAGGCTTTTTCGATCACAGAAGTCAACAAATGAGGGTACCTGGGGACATGCAGGGCCTGGGTTTACCTCCACATCACCCGCAGAATAGAGAAGGAGTAGTATGAGGGTGCGGCTATAGGCTATCAAAACTGGTCGCCTAGAGCGTTGGGGGCAGAGGATAAGAGGAGCAGGTTTCTGGGCATGGTAGAATATATTCAGGGCATAATGCACAGACAGGGGTATGGTGGGGTGCGGGTACAGCGGAGGTAAGCCCAGGCACTGGGTGATGATGAGACAGGTTGTATCTCTGGACATGCTGGTTGTAATGGGTGAGGTCACCGCATGTGTGGGAGGTGGGACAAAGGAGGTAACAGGGGCATGCAGAGTGGATCTAGGGGCTCCATTGTGAACTAAAACAATGATAACTAACCTGAACAACAGTATACAAGGCATATTGACATCTGAGAGAGACATACAGCGAGGCATACAGTAATCACAGGTGTTGAATTTGGAAAGCTAGCTAAAAACAGTAGGCGAGGCTAATCCGCTAGCACAACAAACAGCAGGTAAAATGGCGTTGACTAGGCAACGGGGCCGACAGGTAAGACAAACAAGCAGAAAGGAGTACCGTGATTAATGGACAGTCCAGCGTGCGTCAGCTATGTAGCCAAGAGATCAGTGTCCAGGGGGCAGCGGTGGATGGGCAGGGGGGCTGGCGAGTGTTATCCAGGTTTTTTTTTTTTTTAAACTAACAATGACTAACTAGCTTGTAGCTAGTTAGCTGGTTAGCGTCTGGAGGTTCTTGAGTGTGTCATAAAAATAAAAATAAGAGTAAAAGTAATAGCGATTCCGTATCACATTGGGTGAGGCAGGTTTCCGGAAGGTATAAACAAATTAAAAATCAAAAAGAGATAGAAAGTAAAAAAAAAAAATTTTTATTTTTTATTTCACCTTTATTTAACCAGGTAGGCTAGTTGAGAACACCTTTATTTAACCAGGTAGGCTAGTTGAGAACACCTTTATTTAACCAGGTAGGCTAGTTGAGAACACCTTTATTTAACCAGGTAGGCTAGTTGAGAACACCTTTATTTAACCAGGTAGGCTAGTTGAGAACACCTTTATTTAACCAGGTAGGCTAGTTGAGAACAAGTTCTCATTTGCAACTGCAACCTGGCCAAGATAAAGCATAGCAGTGTGAACAGACAACACAGAGTTACACATGGAGTAAGCAATTAACAAGTCAATAACACAGTAGAAATAAAATGGGCAGTCTATATACAATGTGTGCAAAAGGCATGAGGAGGTAGGCGAATAATACAATTTTGCAGATTAACACTGGGGTGATAAAAGATCAGATGGTCATGTACAGGTAGAGATATTGGTGTGCAAAAGAGCAGAAAAGTAAATAAATAAATAAATAAAATAAAAAAAAACAGTATAAAAACAGTATGGGGATGAGGTAGGTGAAAATGGGTGGGCTATTTACCAATAGACTATGTACAGCTGCAGCGATCGGTTAGCTGCTCGGATAGCTGATGTTTGAAGTTGGTGAGGGAGATAAAAGTCTCCAACTTCAGCGATTTTTGCAGTTCATTCCAGTCACAGGCAGCAGAGTACTGGAACGAAAGGCGGCCAAATGAGGTGTTGACTTTAGGGATGATCAGTGAGATACACCTGCTGGAGCGTGTGCTAAGGATGGGTGTTGCCATCGTGACCAGTGAACTGAGATAAGGCGGAGCTTTACCTAGCATGGACTTGTAGATGACCTGGAGCCAGTGGGTCTGGCGACGAATATGTAGCGAGGGCCAGCCGACTAGAGCATACAAGTCGCAGTGGTGGGTGGTATAAGGTGCTTTGGTGACAAAACGGATGGCACTATGATAGACTGCATCCAGTTTGCTGAGTAGAGTGTTGGAAGCCATTTTGTAGATGACATCGCCGAAATCGAGGATCGGTAGGATAGTCAGTTTTACTAGGGTAAGCTTGGCGGCGTGAGTGAAGGAGGCTTTGTTGCGGAATAGAAAGCCGACTCTTGATTTGATTTTCGATTGGAGATGTTTGATGTGAGTCTGGAAGGAGAGTTTGCAGTCTAGCCAGACACCTAGGTACTTATAGATGTCCACATATTCAAGGTCGGAACCATCCAGGGTGGTGATGCTAGTCGGGCATGCGGGTGCAGGCAGCGATCGGTTGAAAAGCATGCATTTGGTTTTACTCGCGTTTAAAGAGCAGTTGGAGGCCACGGAAGGAGTGCTGTATGGCATTGAAGCTCGTTTGGAGGTTAGATAGCACAGTGTCCAATGACGGGCCGAAAGTATATAGAATGGTGTCGTCTGCGTAGAGGTGGATCAGGGAATCGCCCGCAGCAAGAGCAACATCATTGATATATACAGAGAAAAGAGTCGGCCCGAGAATTGAACCCTGTGGCACCCCCATAGAGACTGCCAGAGGACCGGACAGCATGCCCTCCGATTTGACACACTGAACTCTGTCTGCAAAGTAATTGGTGAACCAGGCAAGGCAGTCATCCGAGAAACCGAGGCTACTGAGTCTGCCGATAAGAATATGGTGATTGACAGAGTCGAAAGCCTTGGCGAGGTCGATGAAGATGGGGTCAGAGAGTGATTGGGACGCGGTGGTACAGACGGTTAGCAGGCCTGTGCTAACAAGCTAACAGTTCGTAGGCCCGAGCTAGACAAGGTAGCAGTTAGCGGACCGGAGCTTGACAAGCTAGCCGTTAGCAGGCCGAATTAGCAAGCAGGGAGATAGCGAGGGCTAGAGAGTTAACCTTTGGGGGACGTCGCGATGGGGTGAGTCTGTTTATTTATTCCTCTTCATGCGGTGAGCTGGAGATACAGTGATTCAGAAAGCTCGCGGGCCTTGGCCAGCAGATGGATCTTTGGCGATGTCGCAGCGGAAGAGCCTGTTGAAACCCCCTCGGACGATTATGTCGGCGGACCAGTCGTGATGGATCGGCGGGGCTCCGTGTCGGCAGTAGAGGGTCAGTAGAGGGTCCAGGCCAATTGGCAAATTAGGTATTTTTGGACCTCTTCGGGTAGTCGGGAGATGGGCTTAGCTCGAGGCTAGCTCCAGGCTAACTGGTGCTTGCTCTGGGACAGAGACGTTAGCCAGGAGTAGCCACTCAGATTGCAGCTAGCTATTTACGATGATCCGGTATAAAGCTTCAGAGCTTGCGGTAGGAATCCGGAGATGTGGTAGAGAAAAAGCAGTCTGATATGCTTTGGGTAGATGTCGCGCTGGTGTCCTAGTTAGCGTTGAAGACCGCTAGCAGTGGCTAGCTAGTAGCTAGTTAGCGGCTAGCTTCTGATGAGGGTTCCGATTCTAAAGTATAGAAAAAGCAGATCCGTACCACATTGGGTGATGCGGGTTGCAGGAGAGTATATTCAGCCTGTGGTTGGGAAGTGAGATTAAAATATGTACGAAATATGTACAGAAAAACTATATTTACACTATACAGGACGGGACAAGACAAAACACACGTCCGACTGCTACGCCATCCTGATCTCTCTTTGACAAACATATCAAGACTGTTTCAAGGACAGCTTTTTCCCATCTACGTAACGCAAAAATCAGAAACTTTCTGTCCAAAAATGATGCAGAAAAATGTATCCATGCTTTTGTTACTTCTAGGTTAGACTACTGCAATGCTCTACTTTCTGGCTACCGGATATAGCACTAAATAAACTTCAGTTAGTGATAAATACGGCTGCTAGAATCCTGATTAGAAACAAAAAATGTGATCATATTACTCCAGTGCTAGCCTCCCTACACTGGCTTCCTGTTAAGGCAAGGGCTGATTACAATATTTTACTGCTAACCTACAAAGCATTACTCGGGCTTGCTCCTACCTATCTTTCCGATTTGGTCCTGCCGTACATACCTACACGTACGCTACGGTCACAAGACGCAGGCCTCTTAATTGTCCCTAGAATTTCTACGCAAACAGCTGGAGGCAAGGCTTTCTCCTATAGAGCTCCATTTTTATGGAATGGTCTGCCTACCCATATGAGAAACGCAGACGACTCGGTCTCAACCTTTAAGTCTTTACTGAAGACTCATCTCTTCAGTGGGTCATATGATTGAGTGTAGTCTGGCCCAGGAGTGTGAAGGTGAACGGAAAGGCTCTGGAGCAACGAACCGCCCTTGCTGTCTCTGCCTGGCCAGTTTCTCTCTCTCCACTGGGATTCTCTGCCTCTAACCCTGTTACAGGGGCTGAGTCACTGGCTTACTGGTGCTCTTTCATGCCGTCCCTAGGAGGGGTGCGTCACTTGAATGGGTTGAGTCACTGACGTGATCTTCCTGTCTGGGTTGGTGCTCCCCCTTGGGTTGTGCCGTGGCGGAGATCTTTGTGGGCTATACTCGGCCTTGTCTCAGGATGGTAAGTTGGTGGTTGAAGATATCCCTCTAGTGGTGTGGGGGATGTGCTTTGGCAAAGTGGGTGGGGTTATATCCTTCCTGTTTGGCCCTGTCCGGGGGTATCATCGGATGGGGCCACAGCGTCTCCTGACCCCTCCTGTCTCAGCCTCCAGTATTTATGCTGCAGTAGTTTATGTGTCGGGGGGCTAGTGTCAGTCTGTTATATCTGGAGTATTTCTCCTGTCTTATCCGGTGTCCTGTGTGAATTTAAGTATGCTCTCTCTTATTCTCTCTTTCTTTCTCTCACTAGGACCATGCCTCAGGACTACCTGGCATGATGACTCCTTGCTGTCCCCAGTCCACCTGGCCGTGCTGCTGATCCAGTTTCAACTGTTCTGCCTGCGGCTATGGAACCCTGACCTGTTCACCGGACGTGCTACCTGTCCTAGACCTGCTGTTTTCAACTCTCTAGAGACAGCAGGAGCGGTAGAGATACTCTTAATGATCGGCTATGAAAAGCCAACTGACATTTACTCCTGAGGTGCTGACTTGCTGCACCCTCGACAACTACTGTGATTATTACTATTTGATCATGCTGGTCATTTATGAACATTTGAACATCTTGGCCATGTTCTGTTATAATCTCCACCCGGCACAGCCAGAAGAGGACTGGCCACCCCCCTCCTCTCTAGGTTTCTTCCTAGGTTTTGGCCTTCATAGGGAGTTTTTCCTAGCCACTGTGCTTCTACACCTGCATTGCTTGCGGTTTGGGGTTTTAGGCTGGATTTCTGTACAGCACTTTGAGATATCAGCTGATGTAAGAAGGGCTATATAAATACATTTAATTTCGATTTGATTTAGTCCCAGGGTCCTTAGATTAGTGATGAGCTGTGAGGGCACTATGGTGTTGAACGCTGAGCTGTAGCCAATGAACAGCATTCTCACATAGGTGTTCCTTTTGTCCAGGTGGGAAAGGGCAGTGTGGAGTGCAATATAGATTGCATCATCTGTCGATCTGTTGGTGTGGTATGCAAATTGGAGTGGGTCTAGGGTTTCTGGGATAATGGTGTTGATGTGAGCCATGACCAGCCTTTCAAAGCATTTTATGGCTACAGACGTGAGAGTTACGTGTCAGTAGTCATTTAGGCAGGTTACCTTAGTGTTCTTGGGCACAGGGAGTACGGTGGTCTGCTTGAAACATGTTGGTATTACAGACTCAGACAGGGAGAGGTTGAAAATGTCAGTGAAGATACCAGCAAGTTGGTCAGTGCATGCTCGGAGTACACGTCCTGGTAATCCGTCTGGCCCAGGGGCCTTGTGAAAGTTGACCTGTTTAAAAGTCTTACTCACATTGGCTGCGGAGATCGTGATCATACAGTCTTCCGGAACAGCTGATGCTCTCATGCACGTTTCAGTGTTAGTTGCCTCAAAGCGAGCATAGAAGTTATTTTGCTTGTCTGGTGGCTCATGTCACTGGGAAGCTCTCGGCTCTGCTTCCCTTTGTAGTCTGTAATAGTTTGCAAGCCCTGCCACATAAGATGAGCATCAGAGCCGGTGTAGTAGGATTCAATCTTAGTCCTGTATTGACGTTTTGCCTGTTTGATGGTTCGTCGGGAAGGCATCGTGGGATTTCTTAGAAGCGTCCGGGTTAGAGTCCCGCTCCTTGAAAGCGGCAGCTCTACCCTTTAGCTCAGTGCGAATGTTGCCTGTAATCCATGGCTTCTGGTTGGGGTATGTACTGTGACGGCCCTGAATTTTTCTGAACCGTCTCAGTGCAGCTCCTTCCAATAGGGCGCTTTCCCTTTAATTCCCAATTAAATAGCCAGCATCAGCTGCGTGAAAGTGGGGTTGTGATGGAGACGTGCATGAGGATGTGTTCAACCCTCAGTTCCGAAGCTTCTCTATTCGGTTTGTTTTGTTGCAGTTAAACGTGTGTTTTGTAGCCTAAGAGAGTTTACCCAGGATCGGATCCACTCTTTGCGTCCCGGGACTACACCTCTCCGTTCTTCGTGGCCTTTCTCCGCTGGAGATCTATTGGTGGATTGGATTGTCTGACTAACACCTTTTTGTATACGGTATTTCATTTGTTTGGATGTGATGTATACTGTGATTTAGGTAGTTAGTTGTAGTTGAGGACTTAATTAATTAAGAGTTGATACGCTTTAAAGTTCTGTGGTAAAATAATTGTTATATTGATTGTATGTTTAATACTGGGTTTACGCTACACGGAATGAACGGACAAACATTGCGTGACAAAAGTCACTTGAGTTCACTGAACTCCTTTACCAGGCTGGACTCTTTTTAGGCCCGAGGTACAGGACATTTCTGGAGGAACCAGAACTCATTGTGTTATATTATATGTGTGCGTAATCCTTGATGTTGTTAATACAACCCACGCAAAATAATATAGTTGTTTTGGAAGTTCTTTCCAATGTTTTAAGGGTTTATGAAAAGTTTATTTCCATCCTGACTTTTACATAAGTCCTTTGTATTGGTGTAGACTTGACGGACCAGATGGGACTCATTCCCACCCAAACTAAAAGGAGAAACCAATGTTTTCTCTGGTAGGAACAACCTACCTGGCACCCCGATAAATAATAACCTCAAGTCAAAACCGTTACAGTACGTACAGTCACTGTGGGAATGACGACCTCGATGCACTTATTGATAAAGCCAGTGACTAATGTGGTGTACTCCTCAGTGCCATGGGAAGAATAGTATAAAGCTAAGGCAGGCCTTAAGGCTTAAACAGGTGCGTGTGGAGGAAGTAGCGGAAATTGTACCGTTTATTGATTGTAGAAGAGTTCCATTCCAAAGTAACCAGGAAGGAAAAGCACAGAAACATACCAGACAATGATAAAAGGTCCCAGGGCGTCACATGTTATCTTAACCTGTCTTGTACAAACACCATAAACATAAATGCAGCCTCTTTATGGTGAAAAGAGGGCATCATAGAAGCAGTGGCTGAGAGAGCAGCACAGATCCCCCCCGCAACGGAAATGAAAAGCAAATGTTGCTTCCCAAGCAACCAACCACCCACCCAACCAATCAATAAACACAACCCCAATCAGTAATCAATCAGCTAACTATGAGGTGAAGTCATGTGTGAAGATGCAGCCATCTTTACCATGAATAATGAGTTTAGCATTGATCTGTTTATGATGAAGATGATGATGTTTATGATGAAGATGATGATGTTTATGATGAAGATGATAATGTTTATGATGAAGATGATAATGTTTATGATGAAGATTATGATGTTTATGATGAAGATTATGATGTTTATGATGAAGATGATGATGTTTATGATGAAGATGAGGATGTTTATGATGAAGTTTATAATGTTTATGATGAAGATTATGATAAAGATTATGTTTATGATGAAGATGAGGATGTTTATGATGAAGATTATAATGTTTATGATGAAGATGATGATGAAGATGAAGATGAGGATGTTTATGATGAAGATGAGGATGTTTATGATGAAGATTATGATGAAGATTATGATGATGAAGATGATGTTTATGATGAAGATGTAGCAAAAAAAACTCATTAAGTGAATGTTTTAACTTGTAACTTTCACAGTGATCTTTTCCAAAGCTAACGAGAATAACATGTACTGTATGAACGATGTGGTGTATGAGAAATCTACTCATTATCAAGCTCTAACAAGCTGCATCATATGGTGTATTATGAGGTTGCGCTCTAAACAATGTGCTATGCAGCTAAAAATCTGGTACAATGTGTTTTGTACATGAACCCTGTCAAATAAACAAATAACAACACACGGACTGAGGCAAGAAAGGTAGAGCGGGGGGGAGGGGCCAGGAAAGGTAGAGCGGGGGGAGGGGCCAGGAAAGGTAGAGCGGGGGGGAGGGGCCAGGAAAGGTAGAGCGGGGGAGGGGCCAGGAAAGGTAGAGCGGGGGGGGAGGGGCCAGGAAAGGTAGAGCGGGGGGAGGGGCCATTAAAGGTAGAGCGGGGGGAGGGGCCAGGAAAGGTAGAGCGGGGGAGGGGCCAGGAAAGGTAGAGCGGGGGGAGGGGCCAGGAAAGGGGTAGAGCGGGGGAGGGGCCAGGAAAGGTAGAGCGAGGGGAGGGGGGAGGGGCCAGGGGAAAGGTAGAGCGGGGGGAGGGGCCAGGAAAGGTAGAGCGGGGGGGAGGGGCCAGGAAAGGTAGAGCGGGGGGAGGGGCCAGGAAAGGTAGAGCGGGGGGAGGGGCCAGGAAAGGTAGAGCAGGAAAGGTAGGGGGAGGGGCCAGGAAAGGTAGAGCGGGGGAGGGGCCAGGAAAAAGGAGGGGCAGGAAAGGTAGGGGGGAGGGGCCAGGAACGGTAGAGCGGGGGGGAGGGGCCAGGAAAGAGGAAGCCTAAAGTCTATTCAAGCACTAGAGCCTTTCCCGTCTGTCACTAAAATACTGTTATGATTGTCTGTGCTGTTCTCTGACTCTATGGATGAGGATTTGTGTTCCCCTATCAAACTAAGCTGTCAGCCAGGTCATCCAGGGTTAATCCAGGAGGTTAGTCCCACACGGCACCCTATTCCCTATGCAGTGCACTACTTTTGACCAGAACTCTATGGGCCCCGGTCAAAAATAGTGCACTTAATAGGGAATAGGGTGTCCCAAATAGCCATCTGGGACACAGTCCGGACATTATTCTGTCCCCAAATGACAGATATAGACATAGAAACTGCAGATAGATATGCACGCACGCACGCACGCACGCACGCACGCACGCACGCACGCACACACACACACACACACACACACACACACACACACACACACCTGGGGAGAAGGGGAGAAAGAAAAGTCAATAACCAAACATCTAATATTTTATGAGCTCTGACAGAGCAGCCCACTGTCAACACAACCACAGTGACTTTATAAACACTGACAGAGCAGCCTACTGTCAACACAACCACAGTGACTTTATAAACGCTGACAGAGCAGCCTACTGTCAACACAACCACAGTGACTTTATAAACACTGACAGAGCAGCCTACTGTCAACACAACCACAGTGACTTTATAAACGCTGACAGAGCAGCCCACTGTCAACACAACCACAGTGACTTTATAAACGCTGACAGAGCAGCCTACTGTCAACACAACCACAGTGACTTTATAAGATGCTGACAGAACAGCCTACTGTCAACACAACCACAGTGACTTTATAAACACTGACAGAGCAGCCTACTGTCAACACAACCACAGTGACTTTATAAACACTGACAGAGCAGCCTACTGTCAACACAACCACAGTGACTTTATAAACACTGACAGAGCAGCCTACTGTCAACACAACCACAGTGACTTTATAAACACTGACAGAGCAGCCTACTGTCAACACAACCACAGTTAACACAACCACAGTGACTTTATAAACACTGACAGAGCAGCCTACTGTCAACACAACCACAGTGACTTTATAAACACTGACAGAACAGCCTACTGTCAACACAACCACAGTGACTTTATAAACGCTGACAGAGCAGCCTACTGTCAACACAACCACAGTGACTAATAAGACACATTATATTCCCCAGTATAATGTAACATCTGAAAAGCTTAAGCACGTGTTATTTTATTCCATCCAGTCAGATCATTGTCTTCAACATGAGCTCAGAGACTAGGGAGGGGGACTGCACGTGTGTATGTCTGCATGTATTAGACCAGGCAGATGTTGCAGGTCCTGCTGGGTAGTCTTCAGGGTCGCTAGGGAACAGAGAGCATGTGCTTATTACTGAGAAGTGCTGGGACTCACACCTAGGATGGTAATTACACACACACACACACACACACACACACACACACACACACACATACACACACACACACACACACCAGCACCTACAAGGGCTGTCCTCTCCTCACAACTCACACCGTGAACAGGAAACAGAGCAGAATTTATGTAAAGGAAATCTGACATAGGAAAGACGAGCACCAACTCTAAACCCATATATCACAGCACTAATGGGCAACATCGCCTGAATAAGAGATATAAACAGGCCGCCATTTCAGTTATGTAGTCTGCACTGTACAGTAAGGCTGCTTCCGATTGGTAGACGGAGGAAGGGTTCCCTAACCCCTCCCCTCACATCCTAAAACCATTGTGATGTCATCCAGATTAACCCTGTAAATCCACATTGTGGAATCATCTCTCCATCGATCTCTATCCTCTATCCTTCTTCACTCCTTCCTCCACTCTTCCTCCTTCCGCTCTTCCTCCTCCCTCTTCCTCTCTTTCCTCCTCTCTCTCTTTCTTCTTATCCAACAGCATGAAAGTACAGTAGTCTATTCTGTCTATTTCACACAAATGAATATCGTCTGAGTTGATAATCTCATCAACGTGACCTACCAAACCCCCTACAGTATTTCCTCCACAGGCAAACACAGTCTCCATTCAACATCCACAAACACAGTCTCCATTCAACATCCACAGTCTCCATTCAACATCCACAAACACAGTCTCCATTCAACATCCACAAACACAGTCTCCATTCAACATACACAAACACAGTCTCCATTCAACATCCACAAACACAGTCTCCATTCAACATCCACAAACACAGTCTCCATTCAACACCCACAAACACAGTCTCCATTCCACAAACACAGTCTCCATTTCAAACACATCCATTCAAACACAGTCTCCATTCAACATCCACAAACACAGTCTCCATTTCCACAAACACACATTCAACATCCAAACACAGTCTCCATTCAGTCTCCATTCAACATCCACAAACACAGTCTCCATTCAACATCCACAAACACAGTCTCCATTCAACATCCACAAACACAGTCTCCATTCAACATCCACAAACACAGTCTCCATTCAACATCCACAAACACAGTCTCCATTTCAACATCCATTCAAAACACAGTCTCCATTCAACATCCACAAACACAGTCTCCATTCAACATCCACAAACACAGTCTCCATTCAACATTCACAAACACAGTCTCCATTCAACATCCACAAACAGTCTCCATTCAACAAACACAGTCTCCATTCAACATCCACAAACACAGTCTCCATTCAACATCCACAAACACAGTCTCCATTCAACATCCACAAACACAGTCTCCATTCAACATCCACAAACACAGTCTCCATTCAACATCCACAAACACAGTCTCCATTCAACATCCACAAACACAGTCTCCATTCAACATCCACAAACACAGTCTCCATTCAACATCCACAAACACAGTCTCCATTCAACATCCACAAACACAGTCTCCATTCAACATCCACAAACACAGTCTCCATTCAACATCCACAAACACAGTCTCCATTCAACATCCACAAACACAGTCTCCATTCAACAAACACAGTCTCCATTCAACATCCACAAACACAGTCTCCATTCAACATCCACAAACACAGTCTCCATTCAACATCAACATCCATTCAACATCCACAAACACAGTCTCCATTCAACATCCACAAATCCAAACACAGTCTCCATTCAACATCCACAAACACAGTCTCCATTCAACATCCACAAACACAGTCTCCATTCAACATCCACAAACACAGTCTCCATTCAACATCCACAAACACAGTCTCCATTCAACATCCACAAACACAGTCTCCATTCAACATCCACAAACACATTCCATTCCATTCCAACATCAACACAAACACAGTCTCCATTCAACACAAACACAGTCTCCATTCAACATCCCAGTCTCCATTCAACATCCACAAACACAGTCTCCATTCAACATCCACAAACACAGTCTCCATTCAACATCAAACACAGTCTCCATTCAACATCCACAAACACAGTCTCCATTCAACATCCACAAACACAGTCTCATTCAACATCCACAAACACAGTCTCCATTCAACATCCACAAAACATTCAACATCCACAAACACAGTCTCATTCAACATCCACAAAACAGTCTCCATTCAACATCCACAAACACAGTCTCCATTCAACATCCACAGTCTCCATTCAACATCCACAAACACAGTCTCCATTCAACATCCACAGTCTCCATTCAACATCCACAGTCTCCATTCAACATCCACAGTCTCCATTCAACATCCACAAACACAGTCTCCATTCAACATCCACAAACACAGTCTCCATTCAACATCCACAAACACAGTCTCCATTCAACATCCACAAACACAGTCTCCATTCAACATCCACAAACACAGTCTCCATTCAACATCCACAAACACAGTCTCCATTCAACATCCACAAACACAGTCTCCATTCAACATCCACAAACACAGTCTCCATTCAACATCCACACAATTCAACAGTCTCCATTCAACATCCACAAACACAGTCTCCATTCAACATCCACAGTCTCCATTCAACATCTCACAGTCTCCATTCAACATTCAACATCCACAAACAGCAGTGATCATACAAATTGTTATCTTGCTGCCCTTCTCTCTTTGATTGGGCTGAGCTCACCCTGCAGTGGAAGCCCACCCACCCACCCACCCACCCACCCACCCACCCACACACCACACACACACACACACACACACACACACACACACACCCACCCACATCTCTAAATCAGAGGAGGTTTCTGTGGGTTACCTTTTGGAGCAGCAGAGCACCAGAGTATTTTGTTGAAAGAGCAATGATTTGTTTTCCATAAGAGACGGCCCATTGCTGTACCCTGAAAAACAGAAAGGAAATACAGGAAATGAGTGTAAGCTTTGTAAAAACCCAAATACAATTCAAGTACAATTGGCCCAATAGAAGAGCTCAGTTTACTGTCAATTTATTCTAGTAGTCCATGGCAACAGCACCTGCCTGGTTCTTCAGAATTCATTTATTCAAAACACAACTAGTTTCCTCTCTAGGAACCTCTAGGTTCCTTTCTAGGTTCCTGCATTTTAGGGACTGTTTCCTAGCCTCTGCTTGGCTTGCTCTTTGGGGTTTTCGGCTGGGGATCTGTAAAGAAACTGCTGATGAAACAAAAGAGCTTAACAGAAGACATTTGATTGATGAATTGAGCTTCTCTCTGATTCATGGCATTGGGTCATAGACATTTCCTAATGAGCTCACAATACAGCATGTGTTATATTAGCTACTTAACTGTACTGGAGCAAAAACTGTTTTGTTCTGGTATAATTACAACAGATGGTTCTTGGAAATGAATTTATTTTCATTAGAGTGGTGGGGGCCACAAGGTACTTTATGAATCTATATATATGTGTGTGTGTGTGTGTGTGTGTGTGTGTGTGTGTGACTAAACCACCAGCGAGGACTGGGGGTTAGAGAGGTGAGCTGGGGAACAGATGGGGTTAGAGAGGTGAGCTGGGGAACAGATGGGGTTAGAGAGGTGAGCTGGGGGAACAGATGGGGTTAGAGAGGTGAGCTGGGGAACAGATGGGAGTTAGAGAGGTGAGCTGGGGAACAGATGGGGGGGGTTAGCTGGGGAACAGATGGGGGTTAGAGAGGTGAGCTGGGGAACAGATGGGGTTAGAGAGGTGAGCTGGGGAACAGATGGGAGTTAGAGAGCTGAGCTGGGGGACAGATGTGGGTTAGAGAGGTGAGCTGGGGAACAGATGGGGGTTAGAGAGGTGAGCTGGGGACAGATGGGGTTAGAGAGGTGAGCTGGGGGAACAGATGGAGTTAGAGAGGTGAGCTGGGGAACAGATGGGGGTTAGAGAGGTGAGCTGGGGAACAGATGGGGGTTAGAGAGGTGAGCTGGGGAACAGATGGGGGTTAGAGAGGTGAGCTGGGGAACAGATGGGGGTTAGAGAGGTGAGCTGGGGAAAATATGGCTCAACACAGCCAGAGGAGCAGAGGAAGCAGCTAGCATACAAGAAGTTATTATAATAACCTACAATATAGTGGGCTACAGTGTCACTATCTATATCTTTGGTAAGAGCATCCAGGAAGCCCCACCGGAGGGCAATTATGCTACATGCTAACACCGGAGCGCTACTATGCTGCATGCTACAGAGCTAATATGCTATGCTAATGCTGGAGAGTTAATATGGTACATGCTAACAATGAAAAGCTACTATGCTAAAAGTCTATGATGCTAACGCTAACGCTATAGAGCTAATAATGCTAAATGCTTACACTGGGAAGCTAAGCGTATATGCACTGTCATTCAGCCTTTGCTTTAAATCCATACAGGCCAGGCCTCCGAGAACCCAATCCTTCCTGACCGCCTGTACAGTGGAGGACAGATAAATGGACATTCACAGCTGATGCTCAAGCACTTAGTGCAGACACTGAGCCCTGTTTCAAGTCCTGGACAAACAGTTAGCTTAGCTAGTAGCTACACATTGTAAATTAAATGAGTGAAGGGTGAGTGAAATGAGTCAGTATGTAAACCTACAACCGTGGTATTTTTAGCGATGATGATATTGATGACAGGTTGAAGAGACCATAATATGGTGCCAAAGAGAGTATTTTTATAAAATGTTGATGACAGGGTTGGATGTTGTTTGTTGTATTGTTGTTATGGAGACTCAGGGTGTCACAAACACCCCCTCATTCTCTGGGCATCAATTTTTAAATATATTTTATTTTACCTTTATTTAACTAGGCAAGTCAGTAAGAACAATTTCTTAATTGCACTGATGGTCTACCGGGGAACAGTGAGTTAACTGCCTTTTTCAGGGGCAGAACGACAGATTTTTACCTTGTCAACAACTAGGGGAGGGGAGGGGAGAGGGGAGAGTAGTGACTAGGGGAGGGGAGAGTAGTGACTAGGGGAGGAGACTAGGGGGAGAGTAGTGACTAGGGGAGGGAGAGTAGTGACTAGGGGAGGGAGAGTAGTGACTAGGGGAGGGAGAGAGTAGTGACTAGGGGGGAGGAGAGAGTAGTGACTAGGGGAGGGGAGGGGGAGTGACTAGGGGAGGGGGAGAGAGTAGTGACTAGGGGGAGGGGAGAGAGTAGTGACTAGGGGAGGGGAGGAGAGAGTAGTGACTAGGGGAGGGGAGGAGGGAGAGTAGTGACTAGGGGAGGGAGGGGACTAGGGGAGGGGGAGTAGTGACTAGGGGAGGGAGAGTAGTGACTAGGGGGGGGAGAGTAGTGACTAGGGGAGGGGAGGGAGAGTAGTGACTAGTGACTAGGGAGGGGAGAGTAGTGACTAGGGGAGGGAGGGGGAGAGTAGTGACTAGGGGAGGGGAGGGAGAGTAGTGAGGGAGGGAGAGTAGTGACTAGGGGAGGGGAGAGAGTAGTGACTAGGGGAGGGAGAGTAGTGACTAGGGGAGGGGGGAGTAGTGACTAGGGGAGGGAGAGTAGTGACTAGGGGAGGGGGAGAGTAGTGACTAGGGGAGGGGAGAGTAGTGACTAGGGGAGGAGGAGAGTAGTGACTAGGGGAGGGAGGGAGAGTAGTGACTAGGGAGGGGAGAGTAGTGACTAGGAGGGAGGGAGGGAGAGTAGTGACTAGGGGAGGAGAGAGTAGTGACTAGGGGGGGAGGGGGGGAGAGTAGTGACTAGGGGGGGGAGAGTAGTGACTAGGGGGAGGGGAGAGTAGTGACTAGGGAGGGGAGGGGAGAGTAGTGACTAGGGGGGAGGAGAGAGTAGTGACTAGGGGGAGGAGGAGAGAGTAGTGACTAGTGGGAGGGAGAGTAGTGACTAGGGAGGGAGGGAGGTAGGAGGGGGAGAGTAGTGACTAGGGAGGGAGAGAGAGTAGTGACTAGGGAGGGGAGGGAGAGTAGTGACTAGGGGAGGGAGGGAGAGTAGTGACTAGGGGAGGGGAGAGTAGTGACTAGGGGAGGGAGGGGAGAGTAGTGACTAGGGGAGGAGAGAGTAGTGACTAGGGGAGGGAGAGTAGTGACTAGGGGAGGGGAGAGTAGTGACTAGGGGAGGGAGAGTAGTGACTAGGGGAGGAGAGAGTAGTGACTAGGGGAGGAGAGAGTAGTGACTAGGGGAGGAGAGAGTAGTGACTAGGGAGGGAGAGTAGTGACTAGGGGAGGAGAGTGTAGTGACTAGGGGGGAGGGGAGAGTAGTGACTAGGGGAGGAGAGAGTAGTGACTAGGGGAGGGAGAGTATTGACTAGGGGAGGGAGAGTAGTGACTAGGGGAGGAGAGAGTAGTGACTAGGGAGGAGAGAGTAGTGACTAGGGGGGGGAGGAGAGAGTAGTGACTAGGGGAGGAGAGAGTAGTGACTAGGGGAGGAGAGAGTAGTGACTAGGGGGGAGGAGAGAGTAGTGACTAGGGGAGGGGAGGGAGAGTAGTGACTAGGGGAGGGAGAGTATTGACTAGGGGAGGGAGAGTAGTGACTAGGGGAGGAGAGAGTAGTGACTAGGGGAGGAGAGAGTAGTGACTAGGGGAGGAGAGAGTAGTGACTAGGGGAGGGAGAGTAGTGACTAGGGGAGGGGAGGGAGAGTAGTGACTAGGGAGGGAGGGAGAGTAGTGACTAGGGGGGGGGAGGGGAGGGAGAATAGTGACTAGGGGAGGGGAGGGAGTGTAGTGACTATCTCTCTCTAGTGCTAGCTATCTCTCTCTCTCTCTCTCTCTCTCTCTCTCTCTCTCAGGACAGTGTGTGAACGAGGAGTCTCCTGGGCAGCACACAAACACTAGGTAAACGTACCCCCCCCCCTCTGTCTAACAGTGGAACAGCACACACAAACACTACGTAACCCCCTCTGTGTGTAACACACCTAGCAACATCCCTCCTCTTCAGTCCTACTTCTCAGCTCCAGGGGAAATCTACTGTATGTTGAACCCAGTAACCGTTGTGATGCACAGTTTAACTGGGGCTATAGCAGAGCACACTGATAGTGTTGGATAACATGAACTATAGATATACAGTACTATTCTACTGATAGTGTTGGATAACATGAACTATAGGTAGACAGTACTATTCTACTGATAGTGTTGAATAACATGAACTATAGATATACAGTACTATTCTACTGATAGTGTTGAATAACATGAACTATAGATATACAGTACTATTCTACTGATAGTTGAATAACATGAACTATAGATATACAGTACTATTCTACTGATAGTGTTGAATAACATGAACTATAGATATACAGTACTATTCTACTGATAGTGTTGGATAACATGAACTATAGATATACAGTACTATTCTACTGATAGAGTATAGGGGACAGTAACATGAACTATAGATATACAGTACTATTCTACTGATAGTGTTGAATAACATGAACTATAGATATACAGTACTATTCTACTGATAGTGTTGGATAACATGAACTATAGATATACAGTACTATTCTACTGATAGAGTTGAATAACATGAACTATAGATATACAGCTATTCTACTGATAGTGTTGGATAACATGAACTATAGATATACAGTACTATTCTACTGATAGAGTATAGGGGACAGTAACATGAACTATAGATATACAGTACTATTCTACTGATAGTGTTGGATAACATGAACTATAGATATACAGTACTATTCTACTGATAGAGTATAGGGGACAGTAACATGAACTATAGGTAGACAGTACTATTCTACTGATAGAGTATAGGGGACAGTAACATGAACTACAGGTAGACAGTACTATTCTACTGATAGAGTATAGGGGACAGTAACATGAGCTACAGGTAGACAGTACTATTCTACTGATAGAGTATAGGGGACAGTAACATGAACTACAGGTAGACAGTACTATTCTACTGACAGAGTATGTTGGACAGTAACATGAACTATAGGTAGACAGTACTATTCTACTGACAGAGTATAGTGTTGGGGACAGTAACATGAACTACAGGTAGACAGTACTATTCTACTGATAGAGTATGGGGACAGTAACATGAGCTACAGGTAGACAGTACTATTCTACTGATAGAGTATAGGGGACAGTAACATGAGCTACAGGTAGACAGTACTATTCTACTGATAGTATAGGGGACAGTAACATGAGCTACAGGTAGACAGTACTATTCTACTGATAGAGTATAGGGGACAGTAACATGAACTACAGGTAGACAGTACTATTCTACTGACAGAGTATAGGGGACAGTGTTGGGGACAGTAACATGAGCTACAGGTAGACAGTACTATTCTACTGACAGAGTATAAGGGACAGTAACATGAGCTACAGGTAGACAGTACTATTCTACTGACAGAGTATAAGGGACAGTAACATGAGCTACAGGTACACAGTACTAGTACTATTCTACTGACAGTCGAGGGCTGTGAGGTCATGGTTTGGGTACTCACGTTACAGGTACACAGTACTATTCTACTGACAGTAGAGGGCTGTGAGGTCATGGTTTGGGTACTCACGTTACAGGTACACAGTACTATTCTACTGACAGTAGAGGGCTGTGAGGTCATGGTTTGGGTACTCACGTTACAGGTACACAGTACTAGTACTATTCTACTGACAGTCGAGGGCTGTGAGGTCATGGTTTGGGTACTCACGTTACAGGTACACAGTACTATTCTACTGACAGTAGAGGGCTGTGAGGTCATGGTTTGGGTACTCACGTTACAGGTACACAGTACTATTCTACTGACAGTAGAGGGCTGTGAGGTCATGGTTTGGGTACTCACGTTACAGGTACACAGTCCTATTCTACTGACAGTAGAGGGCTGTGAGGTCATGGTTTGGGTACTCACGTTACAGGTACACAGTACTATTCTACTGACAGTAGAGGGCTGTGAGGTCATGGTTTGGGTACTCACGTTACAGGTACACAGTACTATTCTACTGACAGTAGAGGGCTGTGAGGTCATGGTTTGGGTACTCACGTTACAGGTACACAGTCTATTCTACTGACAGTCGAGGGCTGGCCCAGGTCATCCACAGGTTTGGTGACTCACGTTACAGGTACACGCCTATTCTACTGACAGTAGAGGGCTGTGAGGTCATGGTTTGGGTACTCACGTTACAGGTACACAGCATCTGCAGTAGGGCTGTGAGGTCATGGTTTTATCAGATGTACAGGTATTCAAACAAACTATTCAACTGACAGTAGAGGGCTGTGATATTCATGGTTTGGGTACTCACGTTACAGGTACACAGTACTATTCTACTGACAGTAGAGAGGTCAGGAAGTCAGTCCTATTCTACTGAAGGAGGGCTGTGAGGTCAGTGTACTGTTTCGGCGGTATCTTCATCTATTCGTCAAGAGACAGCTGGCCCAGATAATCAGGAGTGGTGATGCGTTGTATATTCCCTAGAGACTCAGGAAGTCAGGGACGTTCCAGGACCTGACAGTGTTGTCTATTCCTAGAGACTCAGGAAGTCAGGGAGAAGGAGGACCTGACAGTGTTGTCTATTCCCTAGAGACAGCATCTGCAGGGAGAAGGAGGACCCACTGGGTCTTTTAGAGACTCAGATGACCTGACTGTATTCCCAGAGACAGGAAGTCAGGGAGAAGGAGGAGGACAGTCTGTATATTCCCTAGAGACTCAGGAAGACAGGGAGAAGGAGGACCTGACAGTGTTGTATATTCCCTAGAGGCTCAGGAAGTCAGGGAGAAGGAGGACCTGACAGTGTTGTATATTCCCTAGAGACTCAGGAAGTCAGGGAGAAGGAGGACCTGGCAGTGTTGTCTATTCCCTAGAGACTCAGGAAGTCAGGGAGAAGGAGGACCTGACAGTGTTGTCTATTCCCTAGAGACTCAGGAAGTCGGGGAGAAGGAGGACCTGGCAGTGTTGTCTATTCCCTAGAGACTCAGGAAGTCAGGGAGAAGGAGGACCTGGCAGTGTTGTATATTCCCTAGAGACTCAGGAAGTCAGGGAGAAGGAGGACCTGGCAGTGTTGTATATTCCCTAGAGACTCAGGAAGTCAGGGAGAAGGAGGACCTGACAGTGTTATCTATTCCCTAGAGACTCAGGAAGTCAGGGAGAAGGAGGACCTGACAGTGTTGTCTATTCCCTAGAGACTCAGGAAGTCAGGGAGAAGGAGGACCTGGCAGTGTTGTCTATTCCCTAGAGACTCAGGAAGTCAGGGAGAAGGAGGACCTGACAGTGTTGTCTATTCCCTAGAGACTCAGGAAGTCAGGGAGAAGGAGGACCTGACAGTGTTGTCTATTCCCTAGAGACTCAGGAAGTCAGGGAGAAGGAGGACCTGGCAGTGTTGTCTATTCCCTAGAGATTCAGGAAGTCAGGGAGAAGGAGGACCTGGCATTGTTGTCCAAGGACAGCGTTAAAGGAGGATCCCAGTTGTAACAGTTTGATCACGTTAGATTCAGCAGCTCCATACTGGCCCAGTGATCCAGGGTTCTGGAAGGTTCTGCCAAAGTCAAACACCACCCTGTACAAGCAACATGACTGCCTCTTTAGAAGAGGGTTAACATTCACACTACCAAGTGTACACTAGAGATAACATGCACACTACCAAGTGTACACTAGAGATAATATCCAAACTACCAATTGTACACTAGAGATAACATGCACACTACCAAGTGTACACTAGGGCTAACAGGCACATTACCAAGTGTACACTAGGGATAACATCCACACTACCGAGTGTACAATAGAGATAACATGCACACTACCAAGTGTACACTAGGGATAACATCCACACTACCAAGTGTACAATAGAGATAACATCCACACTACCAAGTGTACACTAGGGATAACATGCACACTACCAAGTGTACAATAGGGATAACATCCACACTACCAAGTGTATACTAGAGATAACATCCACACTACCAAGTGTACAATAGAGATAACATGCACACTACCAAGTGTACACTAGAGATAACATCCACACTACCAAGTGTACACTAGGGATAACAGGCACACTACCACGTGTACACTAGGGATAACATCCACACTACCAAGTGTACACTAGGGTTAACATCCACACTACCAAGTGTACACTAGGGATAACATCCACACTACCAAGTGTACACTAGGGATAACATCCACACTACCAAGTGTACACTAGGGATAACATCCACACTACCAAGTGTACACTAGGGATAACATCCACACTACCAAGTGTACACTAGGGATAACATCCACACTACCAAGTGTACACTAGGGATAACATCCACACTACCAAGTGTACACTAGGGATAACATCCACACTACCAAGTGTACACTAGGGTTAACAGGCACACTACCACGTGTACACTAGGGATAACATCCACACTACCACGTGTACACTAGGGATAACATCCACACTACCAAGTGTACACTAGGGTTAACAGGCACACTACCACGTGTACACTAGGGATAACATCCACACTACCAAGTGTACACTAGGGTTAACAGGCACTACCAAGTGTACACTAGGGCTAACAGGCACACTACCACGTGTACACTAGGTTAACAGGCACACTACCAAGTGTACACTAGGGATAACATCCACACTACCAAGTGTACACTAGGGATAACATCCACACTACCAAGTGTACACTAGGGATAACATCCACACTACCAAGTGTACACTAGGGATAACATCCACACTACCAAGCTTATCTCGTTTGCGGTGCTGAGAGTTACTGCCCCAAAATCAACATTGTATACCACATCACTAGACCAGGCTCTTTCTCTTCATCAATCCACACCTCCGTCTGCTTCACTCCTCCATGCTGCTCCCTCCCTCGCTTCTCTATCTCCAATAAACACGTCCACGGGGAAAGAAGAGGAGAAACCAGGAGGTGTTCAACTTCTTTCTTCAAATCAAAATACAAATACAAAAATCAAATCCAAGAAAAGTTCTGCCACCAAAGATCCCAGCGAACAAGAGATCATACTTCCTCCTCCAAAGAATACACTTCCAAATGTCTCAGCTGTAACTACAGGAAACGCTGTCCCTAACAGACTAATGTTGTAATCGCTTCTCAGTAGGCTCTAAATGGGGTGTTAGAAAAGAGGCCCCTGGGTAGTCCGTGCTGAGGGGCTGAGGGACGAAGGGCGTAGTTTTAGGGCCGTGGCTCAAGGCTCAGGGAGAGAGAGGTTTAGTAGGAGACAGAACACTGCCGGATGCTACAGCCAGCCCTGACACTGGAAGTTACTGTAGCAGCCAGACAGCATATCTCTTCCCCACTTCCACTCCTTCCCCTCGGACAGTTTACAGCATAATCTGCTTGGATTAAACTCTCTTCCTCCTCCCCTCCCTGCCTCTACGGGTTTACAGAGGTTGTTGTAGTGGAGAGAGGGAGAGAGAGGTGGGGAGAGAGAGAGAGAGAGAGAGAGAGAGAGGTGGGAGAGAGGGAGAGAGAGAGAGAGAGAGAGAGAGAGAGAGAGAGAGAGAGAGAGAGAGAGAGAGAGAGAGAGAGAGAGAGAGAGAGATTTTTATTGTTTATTTCACTTTTGTATATTATCTACTTCACTTGCTTTGGTAATGTTAACATATGTTTCCCATGCCAATAAAGCCCCTTGAATTGAATTTAAATTGAATTGATAGAGAGGGGGATAGTGGGTAGGCGTGGGGCAGGAGTGCCGAGGGTGGGGGCGGAGAGGACCGTGGGTGAGGGGCCGGGGGCGGAGATGACCGTGGGTGGGGGGCGGAGAGGACCGTGGGTGGGGGGGGAGAGGGCTGGGGAGAGGGCTGGGGAGAGGGGCGGGCTGGGGGGAGGGGTGGGTGCGGAGAGGTCTGGTGGCGGGAGCCGGGTGGGGGCGGAGAGGACCGTGGGTGGAGGGCGGAGAGGTCTGGTGGCGAGGAGCCGGGGAGGGGGCGGAGAGGACCGTGGGTGGAGGGCGGAGAGGGCTGGGGACGAGGAGCCGGGGGGCGGAGAGGACCGTGGGTGGAGGGCGGAGGGCTGGGGACGAGGAGCCAGGGGGCGGAGAGGACCGTGGGTGGAGGGCGGAGAGTCTAAAAGGTGGAGGTGGAGCCGGGGATGGGGGCTGAGAGGACCGTGGGTGGAGATGAGAGGGCTGGGGACGAGGAGCCGGGAGGGGCGGAGAGGACCGTGGGTGGAGGGTGGAGAGGGCTGGGGGAGGAGCGAGGAGGGGGGCGGAGAGGACCGTGGGTGGAGGGCGGAGAGGGCTGGGGACGAGGAGCCAGGGGGTTGTTGTATCAGCGAGGATTATGTTGATTTCTGGAGACAGGCTTGTGTTGGACCAATAAGAGAAAGGGAAACGTAAAAGCTCCAGAAGCTTAGTTTTTAGACAGTGTGGAGAGACACCTAGTGAGGGGCCGTGACGACTCTGACTCAGACAACAGCAGGCTGCACCAGAGACTGTGCAACTGGACACATGAGAGAGCATAAATAAATCACATTGCATAGATGGTATATGCTCCCAAATGTGCTGTTTCCAATGCTTAGTATAGTTGGGATGTCCAAGTCGTTACACAGAATTAGGAACTAGTAGTAATTTATAAGGATCTCTATGGTTCTGTTCTTCTTTCCAGAACCTGGGACTTTCTGTCCAGTAAACTACTGGCCATTGATGTTGTACCAGCTGAGAGCTGAGAGGCTAGGTTACACAGTATAGATGTCGTACCATAGCTGTGAGGCTAGGTTACACAGTATAGATGTTGTACCATAGCTGAGAGGTTACACAGTATAGATGTTGTACCATAGGCATAGCTGAGAGGTTACACAGTATAGATGTCGTACCATAGCTGAGAGGCTAGGTTACACAGTATAGATGTTGTACCATAGCTGAGAGGCTACACAGTATAGATGTTGTACCATAGCTGAGAGGCTAGGTTACACAGTATAGATGTTGTACCATAGCTGAGAGGCTAGGTTACACAGTATAGATGTTGTACCATAGCTGAGAGGCTAGGTTACACAGTATAGATGTTGTACCATAGCTGAGAGGTTACACAGTATAGATGTACCGTACCAGTATAGATGTTGTATAGCTGAGAGGTTACACAGTATAGATGTCGTACCATAGCTGAGAGGTTACACAGTATAGATGTCGTACCATAGCTGAGAGGTTACACAGTATAGATGTCGTACCATAGCTGAGAGGTTACACAGTATAGATGTCGTACCATAGCTGAGAGGTTACACAGTATAGATGTTGTACCATAGCTGAGAGGTTACACAGTATTACACTACTACACACCACAATGTACTACACACCACAATGTATTATACTACTACACACCACAATGTACTATACTACTACACACCACAATGTATTATACTACTACACACCACAATGTACTACACACCACAATGTATTATACTAGCTGAGACACACCACAATGTACTACACTACTACACACCACAATGTACTATACTACTACACACCACAATGTATTATACTACTACACACCACAATGTATTATACTACTACACACCACAATGTACTACACTACTACACACCACAATGTATTATACTACTACACACCACAATGTATTATACTACTACACACCAAAATGTACTACACACCACAATGTATTATACTACTACACACCACAATGTATTATACTACTACACACCACAATGTACTACACACCACAATGTATTATACTACTACACACCACAATGTACTACACACCACAATGTATTACGCTACTACACACCACAATGTATTATACTACTACACACCACAATGTATTATACTACTACACACCACAATGTATTATACTACTACACACCACAATGTACTACACTACTACACACCACAATGTATTATACTACTACACACCACAATGTATTATACTACTACACACCAAAATGTACTACACACCACAATGTATTATACTACTACACACCACAATGTATTATACTACTACACACCACAATGTACTACACACCACAATGTATTATACTACTACACACCACAATGTACTACACACCACAATGTATTACGCTACTACACACCACAATGTATTATACTACTACACACCACAATGTACTACACACCACAATGTATTATACTACTACACACCACAATGTACTATACTACTACACACCACAATGTATTATACTACTACACACCACAATGTATTACCCAACTACACACCACAATGTATTGTACTGATACACACAACAATAACCATACCTTATGTTAAATCACACACAAGCTAACTGTTAATGAAACACACTAAGTGTTAGTGGACTAGGCTGGGGTCAGCTGCTGGGTAGGACCTCCCCCCACTCATCCACTTCTGTCCCTCCCTGCTGTGGTCTGTAGTGTGGATCAGCCATAGTTAGTCCAGCTTACCCCTCTCACACTCACGCAACATGACTCAGGATAGGAAGGACACCTGTTGTGTGTCTGTGAAGACGGAGACACCCACACACATCCTGACAACCCGTCTCGGCCCTCTGATAACCCTCTGATCAACCCTCTGATAACCCTGTCTCAACCCTCTGATAACCCGTCTCAACCCTCTGATAACCCTCTGATAACCCCAGCCCTCTCAGCCCTCTGATAACCCGTCTCAACCCTCTGATAACCTGTCTCAACCCTCTGATAACCTGTCTCAGCCCTCTGATAACCCGTCTAACCCTCTGACAACCGTCTCAGCCCTCCCTCTGATAACCTGTCTCAGCCCTCTGATAACCCGTCTCAGCCCTCTGATAACCCTCTGATAACCCGTCTCAGCCCTCTGACAACCCGTCTCAGCCCTCTGATAACCCTCTGATAAACCCGTCTCAGCCCTCCCTCTCAGACTGATAACCCGTCTCAGCCCTCTGATAACCCGTCTAGCCCTCTGATAACCCGTCTCAGCCCTCTGATAACCCTCTGATAACCCGTCTCAGCCCTCTGATAACCCTGTCTCACCTCTGATAACCCGTCTCAGCCCTCTGATAACCCGTCTCAGCCCTCTGATAACCCCTCAGCCCTCTGATAACCCGTCTCAGCCCTCTGATAACCCTCTGATAACCCGTCTCAGCCCTCTGATAAGCCCTCTGACTACCCAGCCCTCTGATAAGCCCTCTGATAACCCTCTGATAACCCGTCTCAGCCCTCTGACAACCCGTCTCAGCCCTCTCTGACAACCCTGATCTCAGCCCTCTGATAACCCTCTGATAACCCGTCTCAGCCCTCTGACAACCCGTCTCAGCCCTCTGACAACCCGTCTCAGCCCTCTGATAACCCTCTGATAACCCGTCTCAGCCCTCTGATAACCCGTCTCAGCCCTCTGACAACCCGTCTCAGCCCTCTGATAACCCGTCTCAGCCCTCTGACAACCCGTCTCAGCCCTCTGATAACCCGTCTCAGCCCTCTGATAACCTGTCTCTGCCACACAACATGGTTCAGCACTAGCGACTAGGACAGAGATGGAATAGACTAAAATAATGGACAGGTCATTGTTCCAATCTCAGCTGTTTCTGTCTGATTTGTTGTATGTTGTTTCCCGTGAGGTTAGTGGCACTTCTCTCTTCCCGACTCATTTGAAGTGCTGATAAGGAGTCGAACCAGGAAAGCAAGAGAAAAAGAGTCACTCACCTGTCTGTCAAACCTCAGGTTAACTATCGAATCACAGTCCATCTCTGAAAACTGTCCTGACTCTCTTGGAATGATGATACTAGAACAGCAGGTGTAACGAGTGTTAAATGGTGTGACGGTTGTGACTAGTTGACGCTGTCCTGACTGACTGTGTGTACATTCCCCACTAGGAAACAGTAAGCAATGTTATGTTGCTTCCTGCTTCGACTAACCTCAACAGAACCTCCCTATACACACCCCACCCTCCCAATCCTCAAGGGTGAGTCCCAATAATCTCTCCTCCCTCCTGAAGTCTGCAGTCGTTTCCTACCCCCCCCCGCCACACATTTAACAGCATTGGATTGGTGTAGACATGGGTTGGAGGGTTGGAGGGACTTTCAATATACCACTCATGTCTATTCAAATCCAGAGGGAAAGTGAGCAAGTGAACAAAATTTTGGGATGCACCCTAGTCCCTGTTCCCTCCTCCTCTACCCCTCCCCCTGTTCCATCACCCATTGATTAGCCCGTAGGCCAGTAGTAGGTGTCAGCCCTTAATTTTGACCCTATCAGCTGAACCTATTGGAGGGGAACCCCCGTGGACCAGTCCCTAGGGAGAGGAGGAGGGGGGGTGGGAGGATTATGCAGCAGAGACATTAGGGGAAGGATACGGAGGAAAATTAGGGAGGGAGTGAAGGAAAGAGAGAGAGAGAGTGGAATGGACCGGGGTACTGAGAAAGACGGAGGACGAATAGAGGAGAGCCCCCCCATCGGCCCTGGTCAAAAGTAGTGCACTATATAGGGAATATGGTGCCATTCGGTACACAGACAATCCCATCCTCTAGGCAGGCCTGTTCAGAGTTCCTTCATCAGTCTATCTGCACTAATGCTGTGATGACGACACCTCCTTTCATCACACATTTAAAGTGCCTCTATTATCAGCTGAGGAAATAACATGACGGATCAGAGTTGGACAAGTCTGGTTTCTGTCTGTCTGTCTGTCTGTCTGTCCACCCACTGACTGGCTGTAGTTCACACTGGCCTGGTTTCTGTCTGTCTGTCTGTCTGTCTGTCTGTCTGTCTGTCTGTCCACCCACTGACTGGCTGTAGTTCACACTGGCCTGGTTTCTGTCTGTCTGTCTGTCTGTCTGTCTGTCTGTCTGTCTGTCTGTCTGTCTGTCTGTCTGTCTGTCTGTCTGTCCACCCACTGACTGGCTGTAGTTCACACTGGCCTGGTTTCTGTCTGTCTGTCTGTCTGTCTGTCTGTCCACCCACTGACTGGCTGTAGTTCACACTGGTCTGGTTTCTGTCTGTCTGTCTGTCTGTCCACCCACTGACTGGCTGTAGTTCACACTGGCCTGGTTTCTGTCTGTCTGTCTGTCTGTCTGTCTGTCTGTCTGTCTGTCTGTCTGTCTGTCCACCCACTGACTGGCTGTAGTTCACACTGGCCTGGTTTCTGCCTGTCTGTCTGTCTGTCTGTCCACCCACTGACTGGCTGTAGTTCACACTGGTCTGGTTTCTGTCTGTCTGTCTGTCCACCCACTGACTGGCTGTAGTTCACACTGGTCTGGTTTCTGTCTGTCTGTCTGTCTGTCCACCCACTGACTGGCTGTAGTTCACACTGGCCTGGTTTCTGTCTGTCTGTCTGTCTGTCTGTCTGTCTGTCTGTCTGTCCACCCACTGACTGTCTGTAGTTCACACTGGCCTGGTTTCTGTCTGTCTGTCTGTCTGTCTGTCTGTCCACCCACTGACTGGCTGTAGTTCACACTGGCCTGGTTTCTGTCTGTCTGTCTGTCTGTCTGTCTGTCTGTCTGTCTGTCTGTCTGTCCACCCACTGACTGGCTGTAGTTCACACTGGCCTGGTGTCTGTCTGTCTGTATGTCTGTCTGTCTGTCCACCCACTGACTGGCTGTAGTTCACACTGGTCTGGTTTCTGTCTGTCTGTCTGTCTGTCTGTCCACCCACTGACTGGCTGTAGTTCACACTGGCCTGGTTTCTGTCTGTCTGTCTGTCTGTCTGTCCACCCACTGACTGGCTGTAGTTCACACTGGCCTGGTTTCTGTCTGTCTGTCTGTCTGTCTGTCCACCCACTGACTGGCTGTAGTTCACACTGGCCTGGTTTCTGTCTGTCTGTCTGTCTGTCTGTCCACCCACTGACTGGCTGTAGTTCACACTGGCCTGGTTTCTGCCTGTCTGTCTGTCTGTCTGTCTGTCTGTCTGTCTGTCCACCCACTGACTGGCTGTAGTTCACACTGGTCTGGTTTCTGTCTGTCTGTCTGTCCACCCACTGACTGGCTGTAGTTCACACTGGTCTGGTTTCTGTCTGTCTGTCTGTCTGTCCACCCACTGACTGGCTGTAGTTCACACTGGCCTGGTTTCTGTCTGTCTGTCTGTCTGTCTGTGTCTGTCTGTCTGTCTGTCTGTCTGTCTGTCTGTCTGTCT
>NW_027040186.1:72500-135000 GCF_034236695.1 Oncorhynchus nerka
TGGCTGGTCTGGTCTGTCTGTCTGTCTGTCCACCCACTGACTGGCTGTAGTTCACACTGGTCTGGTTTCTTCTGTCTGTCTGTCTGTCCACCCACTGACTGGCTGTAGTTCACACTGGTCTGTTTCTGTCTGTCTGTCTGTCTGTCCACCCACTGACTGGCTGTAGTTGTCTGTCTGTCTGTCTGGTCTGTCTCTGTCTGTCTGTCTGTCCACCCACTGACTGGCTGTAGTTCACACTGGTCTGGTTTCTGTCTGTCTGTCTGTCCACCCACTGACTGGCTGTAGTTCACACTGGTCTGGTTTCTGTCTGTCTGTCTGTCTGTCTGTCTGTCTGTCTGTCTGTCCACCCACTGACTGGCTGTAGTTCACACTGGCCTGGTTTCTGTCTGTCTGTCTGTCCACCCACTGACTGGCTGTAGTTCACACTGGCCTGGTTTCTGTCTGTCTGTCTGTCTGTCTGTCTGTCCACCCACTGACTGGCTGTAGTTCACACTGGCCTGGTTTCTGTCTGTCTGTCTGTCTGTCCACCCACTGACTGGCTGTAGTTCACACTGGCCTGGTTTCTGTCTGTCTGTCTGTCTGTCCACCCACTGACTGGCTTTAGTTCACACTGGTCTGGTTTCTTTCTGTCTGTCTGTCTGTCCACCCACTGACTGGCTGTAGTTCACACTGGCCTGGTTTCTGTCTGTCTGTCCACCCACTGACTGGCTGTAGTTCACACTGGTCTGGTTCAACTCATGGGCCAAGTACTAGTCCAGGGGTCCTGAACTCTGACCCTACGAGGTCCGGAGCCTGCTGCCTTTCTGTTCTACCTGATCATTAAATTGCACACACCTGAGATCCCAGGTTTAAATCCGTCCCTGATTAGAGGGGGACAATGACAACATGGTGGTACTGACTTACAGGTCCAGGGTTGAGTTTGAGGGCCCTAGACAGACAGGCCCTGGACAGACAGGCCCTGGACAGACAGGCCCTAGACAGACAGGCCCTAGACAGACAGGCCCTGGACAGACAGGCCCTAGACAGACAGGCCCTAGACAGACAGGCCCTAGACAGACAGGCCCTAGGCAGACAGGCCCTAGGCAGACAGGCCCTAGACAGACAGGAACTAGACAGACGGGCCCTAGACAGACGGGCCCTGGACAGACGGGCCCTGGACAGACGGGCCCTGGACAGACGGGCCCTAGACAGGCGGGCCCTAGACAGGCGGGCCCTAGACAGACGGGCCCTAGACAGACGGGCCCTAGACAGACGGGCCCTGGACAGGCGGGCCCTGGACAGACAGACACTAAAGACAGACAGGGGCCCAGACAGGCGAGAGATGTAACAGACGGGCCAAGACAGCCTTATGAATGAAGACCTGGAAAGGCAGGCTGGAGATAGAGCAGGCCGAGACAGACCTACATGTTGATTGACAGTTCATTATTGACAGGCAGGCCCCAGGCACCAGGCCCTGGACAGGCAGGCCCAGACCGACAATCTGGCAATCACCACAGACATAAACTTCCTGACATTGGGCTGACAGGCAGGCCCTGACAGACAGACACCTCCAATCTGAAAAGGGGACAGGGTAGCCTAGTGGTTAGAGAGATGTAACACTCTACATGCCAATACAGCCTTTATGAATGAAGACATGGAAAGAGAGCTGGAGATAGAGTGTTGAGAACAACTGGAAGTCTGTTGATTGACAGTTCATTATTGTTGGGCATGTCCCTAGCCTAGTGGTTAGAGTGTTGGACTAGTAACTGGAATCTGTCTGTCCCTCTCCTACAGGCCCATTTATCTGTAAGGCTTTGGGAGCTGAACAGGGTAGCCCTAGTGTCTTCCTATTTACAGAGTCTGACTCAACTTCCTGGAAGTCTGTCCTCTCCTCCATTTATCTGTAAGGCTTTGGGGCAGCAGGGTAGCCTAGTGGTTAGAGTGTTGGACTAGTAACTGGAAGTCTGTCCTCTCCTCCATTTATCTGTAAGGCTTTGGGGTGGCAGGGTAGCCTAGTGGTTAGAGTGTTGGACTAGTAACTGGAAGTCTGTCCTCTCCTCCATTTATCTGTAAGGCTTTGGGGCGGCAGGGTAGCCTAGTGGTTAGAGTGTTGGACTAGTAACTGGAAGTCTGTCCTCTCCATTTATCTCTGGTTCCATTTATCTGTAAGGCTTTGGGGCAGCAGGGTAGCCTAGTGGTTAGAGTGTTGGACTAGTAACTGGAAGTCTGTCCTCTCCTCCATTTATCTGTAAGGCTTTGGGGTGGCAGGGTAGCCTAGTGGTTAGAGTGTTGGACTAGTAACTGGAAGTCTGTCCTCTCCTCCATTTATCTGTAAGGCTTTGGGGCAGCAGGGTAGCCTAGTGGTTAGAGTGTTGGACTAGTAACTGGAAGTCTGTCCTCTCCTCCATTTATCTGTAAGGCTTTGGGGCAGCAGGGTAGCCTAGTGGTTAGAGTGTTGGACTAGTAACTGGAAGTCTGTCCTCTCCTCCATTTATCTGTAAGGCTTTGGGGTGGCAGGGTAGCCTAGTGGTTAGAGTGTTGGACTAGTAACTGGAAGTCTGTCCTCTCCTCCATTTATCTGTAAGGCTTTGGGGCGGCAGGGTAGCCTAGTGGTTAGAGTGTAGAGGCAGCAGGGTAGCCTAGTGGTTAGAGTGTTGGACTAGTAACTGGAAGTCTGTCCTCTCCTCCATTTATCTGTAAGGCTTTGGGGTGCAGGGTAGCTAGGGTAGCCTGGACTAGTAAGTGGAAGTCTGTGTTGGACTGTTGGACTAGTAACTGGAAGTCTGTCCTCTCCTCCATTTATCTGCAACACTTTGGAAACAGGTGGAAACAGAATGGTGAAATCTCATGAGCGCTGGATTTCACCTGGGAAGTTTCCCCATCAGTTCCATGAAGGAGGAGGAGAGGAGAGATGTTTCAGACATTTCAGAGAGAGGAGAGATGTTTCAGACATTTCAGAGAGAGGAGAGATGTTTCAGACATTTCAGAGAGAGGAGAGATGTTTCAGACATTTCAGAGAGCCGTAGAATGAGTCAGGAGAAACACACAAGCTAACAAGTTTTGCTTTGGTAACAGCGAAGGAAGGACAGATCACCTTTGTCATTTTACACAACGAGCTCCTTACAGAAATGTATTCAGCGTACAATCATGTAATATGATAAATATCAGAGATTTTAAACTTAAATCATTAAAACATATTGTACCAGTCTAAAGCTACTCATTCAATGGTTTTTTCAAGAATGCCAAGAGTGTAAAGTTGTCATCAAGACAAAGGCTGACTATTTTGAAGAATCGCAAATATAAAATATATTTTGATTTGTTTAACACTTTTTTGGTTACTACATGATTCCATATGTGTTATTTCATAGTGTTGATGTCTTCAACATTATTCTACAATGTAGAAAATAGTACAAATAAAGAGAAACCCTGGAATGAGGAGGTGTGTCCAAACTATTGACTGGTACTGTAGTTACAATCAATACTTTTTGTAGCATAACTAAATGCCCAAATATACAATCAATATAATAACCCTCCCTCTTACCACCCTGACTAGCAAGGGACCAGGGTACAGGTCTAATTATCGGGTTGTACTTTGTGTGCATGAGTGGGTTTGACAAATGGAAATGGATCGGTCTATTGGAAAACGACTGCAGTGTACAGTCCAGGTTGGGAGCTGATTAGTCCTGGCCTATCAATACTGGCTGGGGTGTGAGGAAGACAGACTTATTGTGAATAGATGTCTTGAAAACAGTGTTTTAAAATCAATATCTGCATGATCTCACTTGTAACATAGAAAGGAAAGCACTTGAGAAGTGGACCCCCCTCCACAAAGCACTTGAGAAGTGGCTCCCCCCCCTCCACAAAGCACTTGAGAAGTGGATCTCCCCCCCTCCACAAAGCACTTGAGAAGTGGATCTCCCCCCCTCCACAAAGCACTTGAGAAGTGGATCCCCCCTCCACAAAGCACTTGAGAAGTGGACCCCCCTCCACAAAGCACTTGAGAAGTGGATCCCCCTCCACAGTGGATCCCCCCTCCACAAAGCACTTGAGAAGTGGACAAAGCACCCCCCTCCACAAAGCACTTGAGAAGTGGCACCCCCCCCTCCACAAAGCACTTGAGAAGTGGATCTCCCCCCCTCCACAAAGCACTTGAGAAGTGGACCCCCCCCCCAAAGCCTCCACAAAGCACTTGAGAAGTGGACCCCCCCTCCACAAAGCACTTGAGAAGTGGTGGACCCCCCTCCACAAAGCACTTGAGAAGTGGACCCCCTACCTCCACAAAGCACTTGAGAAGTGGATCCCCCTCCACAAAGCCTTGAGAAGTACCCCCCCTCCCACAAAGTGGCACTTGCAGAAGTGGACCCCCCCCCAAAGCACTTGAGAAGTGGACCCCCCCTCCACAAAGCACTTGAGAAGTGGACCCCCTCCACCCTTGAGAAGTGGACCCCCCCCTACCTCCACAAAGCACTTGAGAAGTGGTCCCCTCCACAAAGCACTTGAGAAGTGGACCCCCCCCCTCCACAAAGCACTTGAGAAGTTCCTCCACAAAGCACTTGAGAAGTGGACCCCCTACCTCCACAAAGTAAACTGAGAAGTCACTTTGTCCACATCCCAAGGACAGACTGACTGTGTAGAAGTACAACTCTGTAAAAAGGTCCCAAATGGCACTCTACTCCCTCTACGGTGCAGTAGGGCTCTGGTCAAAAGGTAGTGCACTATATAGGGAACAGGGTGAATTTTTGGAGGCAACCCATTTTCTCTTAAAATAGTGAAATAAAGTAGAGTGAAGCTGCCCGTAGATGCTGATCTTGGGTCAGTTTAGCATTTCTCCCACTAATGGTTCAGGTTAGGATTGGGGAAGGGGAAGCTGATTCTAGATCTGTTCCTAGAGGAAACTTCACCCAGAGACACATGTTTGAAGAAGACATTCATTTATTTCCAAATCAGTTGTGGTCCAGAGACGGTTCAATCATTACACAAGAAACCAGTTATGAAGTGGGCTTTTCGGCCACTCAATGTTTGACTCGTAGAGAAAAGAAAAGTGGTTTTCAAAACCAAAAGAACAAAAATGATGGGACTCCAGATTCCACGGGTTTAAAAATAATTGATACATGCCAGATTGTGTACGTTAAAACACTTCCTGTTTCAGTGGTACAGGTCATTGCAACATTGTGTTTTTAAAATGTGTTTTTAAAATTTCCTTGTATGACAACGGCATAGAAAAATAGACAAACTATTCTATTATCTCTCTCTCTCTCTCGTAACACAAAATAGTTTCTTAAACCCTTTGCTTGATACATATAAACCGTCTATCAAACTAGTCGCACGTGTGAGCACAGAAGATTCTGGAAGAACCGTGTCGTTGTACATTTTGAGTTTCAGACATCTGGAAATCAAGCCAATCGCATGATGAAAATAAATGCCAGGTTCTACAGTAAGGTGTGATTCCTCCTCTGGGAAACTTTTACCTCAACAGAGGTTCACTTCTGTGAGGTAGCTCAAGCTTAAAAGGATTTGAAATATTTTCTATTTTAAAAAACAGGACTTTCCACTTAATAAAAAGTGTTAAAATAAACTCATCCAATTTCCAAGTGAATTAAACATTGTCAAATGCCTGGAAAACCATTTTAGTTAAGAGAGGCATCTTTAAAACCAAGTTCAGTCATTCCAAAACATATACAATTGTTTGAGAGCTTTTACTACAATATTCCACTCAACCTTTCAATTCTTTTTATTTTTTACGATAAAAACATCTTACAAATGGCAAAAATCAAATGTCCTTGTAATCTGAATCCACAGGTTACATCCACAGCGCTCACATTAGGAAGACGAATTTAGCTAGATCAGCAAATGGTTAAGATTATAAAATGATTGTGCCGGTTTGGGCATGACCCCAGGGACTCACTCATTAGGCACCTGATGGAAGAAACCAGACCAACAGGGAGAGGGGCTCCCTGGACTCGTCCCAGAAAAAATGATTATTTTCAACTTCCTGTTGCAAAGCGTTTTGAAACATGTTTCTATTGGGTGCCTCATTCAACAGGACCCTGAAACACGTTTCTATTGGGTGCCTCATTCAACAGGACCCTGAAACACGTTTCTATTGGTTGCCTCATTCAACAGGACCCTGAAACACGTTTCTATTAGGTGCCTCATTCAACAGGACCCTGAAACACGTTTCTATTGGGTGCCTCATTCAACAGGACCCTGAAACACGTTTCTATTGGGTGCCTCATTCAACAGGACCCTGAAACACGTTTCTATTGGGTGCCTCATTCAACAGGACCCTGAAACACGTTTCTATTGGTTGCCTCATTCAACAGGACCCTGAAACACGTTTCTATTGGTTGCCTCATTCAACAGGACCCTGAAACACGTTTCTATTGGGTGCCTCATTCAACAGGACCCTGAAACACGTTTCTATTGGTTGCCTCATTCAACAGGACCCTGAAACACGTTTCTATTGGGTGCCTCATTCAACAGGACCCTGAAACATGTTTCTATTGGTTGCCTCATTCAACAGGACCCTGAAACATGTTTCTATTGGGTGCCTCATTCAACAGGCCCCTGAAACATGTTTCTATTGGGTGCCTCATTCAACAGGCCCCTGAAACATGTTTCTATTGGGTGCCTCATTCAACAGGCCCCTGAAACATGTTTCTATTGGGTGCCTCATTCAACAGGCCCCTGAAACATGTTTCTATTGGTTGCCTCATTCAACAGGACCCTGAAACATGTTTCTATTGGGTGCTGCATTCAACAGGACCCTGAAACATGTTTCTATTGGGTGCCTCATTCAACAGGACCCTGAAACATGTTTCTATTGGGTGCCTCATTCAACAGGACCCTGAAACATGTTTCTATTGGGTGGCCTCAGAACTGGTTCGCGGTGGCTTCCGTGGAGAAGCGGTGGGCGTAGGACTCATAGATGGTATCCAGGAAGGAACTGTCGTTCTGAAAGAGAGAGAAGAGCCAATTAGAGAGAAAGAGAGAGAAGAGCGAATGAGAGAGAGAGTTAGAGAGAGTTAGAGACGGAGAGAGAGCTAGAGAGAAAGAGAGAGAGAGAAAGAGAGTTAGAGATGGAGAGAGAGCAAGGGAGAGGAGTGAGATGGAGAGGAAGGGAGAGAAGTAGAGAGGAGAGAGAGAGAGAAGCGAGCGATATAGTACTCTGATCAGGAGTGTGGAATACAAAACAAAACATTAGTATTTGGACAGGTTGAGTATGTGTCTGTCTGTGCTGGTCTGAAACAGCTCTCTTTAGCAGGACAGTGTCTGTCCGCGCTGGTCTGAAACAGCTCTCTTTAACAGGACAGTGTCCGTCTGTCTGCACTCTACACTGGTCTGAAACAGCTCTCTTTAGCAGGACATTGTCTGTCTGCGCTGGTCTGAAACAGCTCTCTTTAGCAGGACAGTGTCTGTCTGCGCTGGTCTGAAACAGCTCTCTTTAGCAGGACAGTGTCTGTCTGCGCTGGTCTGAAACAGCTCTCTTTAGCAGGACATTGTCGGTCTGTCTGCGCTGGTCTGAAACAGCTCTCTTTAGCAGGACAGTGTTTGTCTGCACTGGTCTGAAACAGCTCTCTTTAGCAGGACAGTGTTTGTCTGCACT
This sequence comes from Oncorhynchus nerka, assembly GCF_034236695.1. Taxonomy (NCBI): domain Eukaryota; kingdom Metazoa; phylum Chordata; class Actinopteri; order Salmoniformes; family Salmonidae; genus Oncorhynchus; species Oncorhynchus nerka. The sequence goes on from NW_027040186.1 coordinate 80,086, forward strand.
GGTCTGAAACAGCTCTCTTTAGCAGGACAGTGTCTGTCTGTGCTGGTCTGAAACAGCTCTCTTTAGCAGGACAGTGTCTGTCTGCGCTGTTCTGAAACAGCTCTCTTTAGCAAGACAGTGTCTGTCTGTGCTGGTCTGAAACGGCTCTCTTTAGCAGGACATTGTCTGTCTGTCTGTCTGCGCTGGTCTGAAACAGCTCTCTTTAGCAGGACAGTGTCTGTCTGTGCTGGTCTGAAACGGCTCTCTTTAGCAGGACATTGTCTGTCTGTCTGTCTGTCTGCGCTGGTCTGAAACAGCTCTCTTTAGCAGGACAGTGTCTGTCTGTCTGCGCTGGTCTGAAACAGCTCTCTTTAGCAGGACAGTGTCTGTCTGTCTGCACTTCGTTGAATAACCTCAAGGTCCTTTGGCAAGACTGTCTGGCTGAACAAAGACTGAACATAAACATTGTGTCTCTGACGGTGTCCTGAGCAGAAAGACAGTGAATATAAACATAAAGGCAGGAACCAGGACAAACCATTTGGCTGTGTGAGACCAGCTGCTCCTTCAAGGAGGGGAGAGTTTGACTCCTGCAGAATTGCTAGTCTTGTTATGTAAATACATTGAAGAGAAATAGAAACGCAACATGTAAAGTCTTGGTCCCCATGTTTCATGACCTGAAATAAAAGATCCAAGAAATGTTCCAAACGGAACAAAAAGCTTATATCTAAAAAAATGCACAAATTTCTTTACAAGTGCACCCACCGCCAACGGGGCTTCTGAATCAAGTGCACCCACCGCCAACGGGGCTTCTGAATCAAGTGCACCCACCGCCAACGGGGCTTCTGAATCAAGTGCACCCACCGCCAACGGGGCTTCTGAATCAAGTGCACCCACCGCCAACGGGGCTTCTGAATCAAGTGCACCCACCGCCAACGGGGCTTCTGAATCAAGTGCAAAGCAACAGGGCTTCTGAATCAAGTGCACCCACCGCCAACGGGGCTTCTGAATCAAGTGCACCCACCGCCAACAGGGCTTCTGAATCAAGTGCACCCACCGCCAACAGGGCTTCTGAATCAAGTGCACCCACCGCCAACAGGGCTTCTGAATCAAGTGCACCCACCGCCAACAGGGCTTCTGAATCAAGTGCACCCACCGCCAACGGGGCTTCTGAATCAAGTGCACCCACGCCACGGGGCTTCTGAATCAAGTGCACCCACCGCTTTAGCAACAGGGCTTCTGAATCAAGTGCACCCACCGCCAACGGGGCTTCTGAATCAAGTGCACCCACCGCCAACGGGGCTTCTGAATCAAGTGCACCCACCGCCAACATTGGGGCTTCTGAATCAAGTGCACCCACCGAAACGGGGCTTCTGAATCAAGTGCACCCACAAACCACGGGGCTTCTGAACAAGTGCACCCACCGCCAACGGGGCTTCTGAATCAAGTGCACCCACCGCCAACGGGGCTTCTGAATCAAGTGCACCCACCGCCAACGGGGCTTCTGAATCAAGTGCACCCACCGCCAACGGGGCTTCTGAATCAAGTGCACCCACCACCAACGGGGCTTCTGAATCAAGTGCACCCACCGCCAACAGGGCTTCTGAATCAAGTGCACCCACCACCAACGGGGCTTCTGAATCAAGTGCACCCACCACCAACGGGGCTTCTGAATCAAGTGCACCCACCACCAACGGGGCTTCTGAATCAAGTGCACCCACCACCAACGGGGCTTCTGAATCAAGTGCACCCACCACAACGGGGCTTCTGAATCAAGTGCACCCACCACCAACGGGGCTTCTGAATCAAGTGCACCCACCACCAACGGGGCTTCTGAATCAAGTGCACCCACCACCAACGGGGCTTCTGAATCAAGTGCACCCACCACCAACGGGGCTTCTGAATCAAGTGCACCCACCACCAACAGGTCAACAAAAATAAAAAATTCAATAAGTGCAAGCCTTCATCGTTGTCTTTTCTCCAGAAAGGTCAGGAATGACTCGACTAGTAATGCCTTGCAGACCAACCAGTTGATCTGGATCGACCGCTTGGCGACCACTGCCTTATATGAACTGTGAACACGTACAAGCATTGAAATTGTTGCGCGATGCTAATATATATTTTTGTTCCGTGTAACTATGTTCCTGTAAAAACAGCCTGGCTCCTCCTCTCTCCTACCTGTATGAGGTGCAGCAGGGTGGCCTGGAGCTGGCTCTTAGAGAGGCCCCTGGGTTGGGGGTCGTCGGGGGCCTGTGGGGCCAGGAGGGCTGAGGGAGGATGAGGGCTAGGGGGGCAGTGGGTGTCCCCAGAGGCTTTGGCCTGGGGGCGCTTGGCCTGGGAGAAGACACTGGGGGACAGGAGCAGGGTAGGTGCCACCGTGGCTGGGATACGCTGGGGGGAGATCACCTGGAGACAGAGAGGAGATGGTTAGAGACAGAGACCTTACTTCCACAAACACAGATCCCTCCCTGTGCAAAACCACTCCAGCACTTTGTTACAGTCCTTTGAGTCAGATAGGATATATTTAGTATGTTACAGTCCTTTGAGTCAGATAGGATATATTTAGTATGTTACAGTCCTTTGAGTCAGATAGGATATATTTAGTATGTTACAGTCCTTTGAGTCAGATAGGATATATTTAGTATTTTACAGTCCTTTGAGTCAGATAGGATATATATATTTATTATTTACCTGGAACTTCTGAGCAGCGGTGCCTGCAGAGTTCTTGTCAGCCAAACTGTCCAGAGACCTGGCTGTAGAATGAGCCGACTGCTGGCCGTGCTGCCCCATGGCTGGGGGGGCTAGAGGGGCTGGCTCGTGGAAGCGAGGAGCCAGGTTAGAGGAAGGCCTAGTGGGCTCCGGGACCAGACTCTGCTCCTGTTGAACCAGCTGCAGCCTCTGGAGCAGCTCATGGGGGGAGACAACACCGGTTAGCTGCCCCGGCTGGGGGTGACCTGGCAGGGCTTGGAGGTATAAGGGCTGGGGGTGCTGGAAGGGGTGGAAAGGGTGACAGGGCTGTGACTGAGGATGCCCAGGCTGGGGTTGGTGGGGAGGTTGAGACTGGGAGGGGTGTGAGGGCAACATGGGGACCAGCATCTGGGGGGGCTTGGTGGGGCTAAAGTACAACGGCCGGGCCTGGTGAGGAGGGAGGTGATGGTGTTGAGAACCAGGGAAGCCCAAAGCATCCACCAGGAGAGGCTGAGGACGGGCAGACTGGAGACCAGGGATGAGAGGAGGAGGACGAGGACAACAGGGAGTGGAGGTGGTCATTGAAGGGGTGGTGGAAGTGGGCTGGTTCTGGAACAGTCTCTGGATGGGGTCTTGTCTGGCCTGGGTCTGATGGTGGAGGACAGAGGGGGCTCCGTTCTCATGCAGTCTGTTCTCGGGTGACTCAGAGACGGGTTGGAGCTGCTCCATAGGACCTCCTCTCTGGAGCTGCTCCATAGGACCTCCTCTCTGGAGCTGCTCCATAGGACCTCCTCTCTGGAGCTGCTCCATAGGACCTCCTCTCTGGAGCTGCTTCTGAGGCTGGGAGGAGGAGGCGGAGGAGGCGGCATCCTTCATGAGCTTCTGGAAGGCAGGGCAGTGCTGCGGGGGGCTGCTACCTGAGATCAGACCCCCTTCCTGGGCCTGGAGATGGAGCTGGGCCTGGACTGGGTCGTCGTAGGACAGGGAACGGGCCACCGCCGGGCGGACACCACCAGGCTTCCCCTGGGGCTGGGACCCTGGACCTCCTGACCCAGCCATGGGAGAGACCAGCTCTGCTCTGGGCTGCTGTACACCAAACAGAGTGGCCAGAGAGAGAGGCCTGGGCTCTCCTCCACCATCCTAAGAGAGGAAAAGGGTGATGGAGAGAGAGAGGGGGAGAGATCGGTGGTGTGGAACAGAAGGGAGAGAACATAAGGAAAACAAACAGTAGAGCCTAACTGTGAAACCAGGTCAACACTGTGTTAGAAATCAGCAATTTGACTATTTAAAAAAAAAAAAAAATAATTCACAGGGTGGATAAACCACATTTAAAATCTACTTATTTCCATTGTGTTGAATAAGGTGAAAGGCTCTGTGTACCTGAACAGGCCTCTCCTGTAGCCCAGGCTGGGGATATCTCTCCATAGGTTTGACAGGGATAGGTTTGATCAGGCTGGGGTTGGCATTAAGGGCACTACACCCTCCTATCTCTTTAGGCTCTGGTTGGCCACCCTGAGAGGAGAGAGAGACATTAACAGGACATTGATGTCCGTTCATTTAACCCATTTTCATACATGGCGCATTCAGGAATACATTAGTATGCACACATTATGATACAGCTGCAGACATCTTATTTCCTCAGAATTACATGAATCACAAGGCTGCAGGCTTGTTATATGCTTTAGTGCCCCCTAGTGGTAGTGGTGTGTTAGTACCTTGTCATAGTGGTAACATGTGGTGTAGACCTTACTGTGAAACGCTTACAAGCCCTTCATTTTCTTCACTGCATTGTTGGTTACGAAAATATTTACTAAATAAACTTAAGTAAAAACATTTTTAAAAGTAACAAAATAACGAGGCTATATATACAGGGGTTACCGGTACTGAGTCAGTGTGGAGGCTATATATACAGGGGGTACCGGTACTGAGTCAGTGTGGAGGCTATATATACAGGGGGTACCGGTACTGAGTCAGTGTGGAGGCTATATATACAGGGGGTACCGGTACTGAGTCAGTGTGGAGGCTATATATACAGGGGTACCGGTACTGAGTCAGTGTGGAGGCTATATACAGGGGTACCGGTACTGAGGGGTACCGGTACTGAGTCAGTGTGGAGGCTATATATACAGGGGGTACCGGTACTGAGTCAGTGTGGAGGCTATATACAGGGGGTACCGGTACTGAGTCAGTGTGGAGGCTATATACAGGGGGTACCGGTACCGAGTCAGTGTGGAGGCTATATATACAGGGGGTACCGGTACTGAGTCAGTGTGGAGGCTATATACAGGGGGTACCGGTACTGAGTCAGTGTGGAGGCTATATATACAGGGGGTACCGGTACTGAGTCAGTGTGGAGGCTATATACAGGGGGTACCGGTACTGAGTCAGTGTGGAGGCTATATATACAGGGGGTACCGGTACTGAGTCAGTGTGGAGGCTATATATACAGGGGGTACCGGTACTGAGTCAGTGTGGAGGCTATATATACAGGGGGTACCGGTACTGAGTCAGTGTGGAGGCTATATATACAGGGGGTACCGGTACTGAGTCAGTGTGGAGGCTATATATACAGGGGGTACCGGTACTGAGTCAGTGTGGAGGCTATATACAGGGGGTACCGGTACTGAGTCAGTGTGGAGGCTATATACAGGGGGTACCGGTACTGAGTCAGTGTGGAGGCTATATACAGGGGGTACCGGTACTGAGTCAGTGTGGAGGCTATATATACAGGGGGTACCGGTACTGAGTCAGTGTGGAGGCTATATACAGGGGGTACCGGTACTGAGTCAGTGTGGAGGCTATATACAGGGGGTACCGGTACTGAGTCAGTGTGGAGGCTATATATACAGGGGGTACCGGTACTGAGTCAGTGTGGAGGCTATATACAGGGGGTACCGGTACTGAGTCAGTGTGGAGGCTATATATACAGGGGTTACCGGTACCGAGTCAGTGTGGAGGCTATATACAGGGGGTACCGGTACCGAGTCAGTGTGGAGGCTATATATACAGGGGGTACCGGTACTGAGTCAGTGTGGAGGCTATATATACAGGGGGTACCGGTACTGAGTCAGTGTGGAGGCTATATATACAGGGGGTACCGGTACTGAGTCAGTGTGGAGGCTATATATACAGGGGGTACCGGTACCGAGTCAGTGTGGAGGCTATATATACAGGGGGTACCGGTACTGAGTCAGTGTGGAGGCTATATACAGGGGGTTACCGGTACTGAGTCAGTGTGGAGGCTATATACAGGGGGTACCGGTACTGAGTCAGTGTGGAGGCTATATACAGGGGGTACCGGTACCGAGTCAGTGTGGAGGCTATATATACAGGGGGTACCGGTACTGAGTCAGTGTGGAGGCTATATACAGGGGGTACCGGTACTGAGTCAGTGTGGAGGCTATATACAGGGGGTACCGGTACTGAGTCAGTGTGGAGGCTATATATACAGGGGGTACCGGTACTGAGTCAGTGTGGAGGCTATATACAGGGGGTACCGGTACTGAGTCAGTGTGGAGGCTATATATACAGGGGGTACCGGTACTGAGTCAGTGTGGAGGCCATATACAGGGAGTACAGGTACCGAGTCAGTGTGGAGGCTATATACAGGGGGTACCGGTACCGAGTCAGTGTGGAGGCTATATATACAGGGGGTACCGGTACTGAGTCAGTGTGGAGGCTATATACAGGGAGTACAGGTACCGAGTCAGTGTGGAGGCTATATATACAGGGGGTACCGGTACTGAGTCAGTGTGGAGGCTATATACAGGGGGTACCGGTACCGAGTCAGTGTGGAGGCTATATACAGGGGGTACCGGTACTGAGTCAGTGTGGAGGCTATATACAGGGGGTACCGGTACTGAGTCAGTGTGGAGGCTATATATACAGGGGGTACCGGTACTGAGTCAGTGTGGAGGCTATATATACAGGGGGTACCGGTACTGAGTCAGTGTGGAGGCTATATATACAGGGGGTACCGGTACTGAGTCAGTGTGGAGGCTATATACAGGGGGTACCGGTACTGAGTCAGTGTGGAGGCTATATATACAGGGGGTACCGGTACTGAGTCAGTGTGGAGGCTATATACAGGGGGTACAGGTACTGAGTCAGTGTGGAGGCTATATATACAGGGGTACCGGTACTGAGTCAGTGTGGAGGCTATATACAGGGGTACCGGTACTGAGTCAGTGTGGAGGCTATATATACAGGGGGTACCGGTACTGAGTCAGTGTGGAGGCTATATACAGGGGGTACTGAGTCAGTGTGGAGGCTATATATACAGGGGGTACCGGTACTGAGTCAGTGTGGAGGCTATATATACAGGGGGTACCGGTACTGAGTCAGTGTGGAGGCTATATATACAGGGGTACCGGTACTGAGTCAGTGTGGAGGCTATATATACAGGGGGTACCGGTACTGAGTCAGTGTGGAGGCTATATATACAGGGGTACCGGTACTGAGTCAGTGTGGAGGCTATATATACAGGGGGTACCGGTACTGAGTCAGTGTGGAGGCTATATACAGGGGGTACCGGTACTGAGTCAGTGTGGAGGCTATATATACAGGGGGTACCGGTACTGAGTCAGTGTGGAGGCTATATACAGGGGGTACCGGTACTGAGTCAGTGTGGAGGCTATATACAGGGGGTACCGGTACTGAGTCAGTGTGGAGGCTATATACAGGGGTTACCGGTACTGAGTCAGTGTGGAGGCTATATACAGGGGGTACCGGTACTGAGTCAGTGTGGAGGCTATATATACAGGGGGTACCGGTACCGAGTCAGTGTGGAGGCTATATACAGGGGGCACCGGTACTGAGTCAGTGTGGAGGCTATATACAGGGGGCACCGGTACTGAGTCAGTGTGGAGGCTATATATACAGGGGGGTTACCGGTACTGAGTCAGTGTGGAGGCTATATACAGGGGTACCGGTACTGAGTCAGTGTGGAGGCTATATACAGGGGGTACCGGTACTGAGTCAGTGTGGAGGCTATATACAGGGGTACCGGTCTGAGTCAGTGTGGAGGCTATATATACAGGGGTACCGGTACTGAGTCAGTGTGGAGGCTATATACAGGGGGTACCGGTACTGAGTCAGTGTGGAGGCTATATATACAGGGGGTACCGGTACTGAGTCAGTGTGGAGGCTATATATACAGGGGGTACCGGTACTGAGTCAGTGTGGAGGCTATATACAGGGGGTCAGTGTGAGTCAGTGTGGAGGCTATATACAGGGGGTACCGGTACTGAGTCAGTGTGGAGGCTATATACAGGGGTACCGGTACTGAGTCAGTGTGGAGGCTATATACAGGGGGTACCGGTACTGAGTCAGTGTGGAGGCTATATATACAGGGGGTACCGGTACTGAGTCAGTGTGGAGGCTATATACAGGGGGTACCGGTACTGAGTCAGTGTGGAGGCTATATACAGGGGGTACCGGTACTGAGTCAGTGTGGAGGCTATATATACAGGGGGTACCGGTACTGAGTCAGTGTGGAGGCTATATACAGGGGTACCGGTACTGAGTCAGTGTGGAGGCTATATACAGGGGGTACCGGTACTGAGTCAGTGTGGAGGCTATATACAGGGGGTACCGGTACTGAGTCAGTGTGGAGGCTATATACAGGGGGTACCGGTACTGAGTCAGTGTGGAGGCTATATACAGGGGTACCGGTACTGAGTCAGTGTGGAGGCTATATACAGGGGGTACCGGTACTGAGTCAGTGTGGAGGCTATATATACAGGGGGTACCGGTACTGAGTCAGTGTGGAGGCTATATATACAGGGGGTACCGGTACTGAGTCAGTGTGGAGGCTATATACAGGGGGTACCGGTACTGAGTCAGTGTGGAGGCTATATACAGGGGGTACCGGTACTGAGTCAGTGTGGAGGCTATATACAGGGGGTACCGGTACTGAGTCAGTGTGGAGGCTATATACAGGGGGTTACCGGTACTGAGTCAGTGTGGAGGCTATATACAGGGGGTACCGGTACTGAGTCAGTGTGGAGGCTATATACAGGGGGTACCGGTACTGAGTCAGTGTGGAGGCTATATACAGGGGGTACCGGTACTGAGTCAGTGTGGAGGCTATATACAGGGGGTACCGGTACTGAGTCAGTGTGGAGGCTATATACAGGGGTACAGGTACCGAGTCAGTGTGGAGGCTATATATACAGGGGTACCGGTACTGAGTCAGTGTGGAGGCTATATATACAGGGGGTACCGGTACTGAGTCAGTGTGGAGGCTATATATACAGGGGGTACCGGTACTGAGTCAGTGTGGAGGCTATATACAGGGGGTAGGGTACCTGAGTCAGTGTGGAGGCTATATACAGGGGGTACCGGTACCGAGTCAGTGTGGAGGCTATATATACAGGGGGTACCGGTACTGAGTCAGTGTGGAGGCTATATACAGGGGGTACCGGTACTGAGTCAGTGTGGAGGCTATATATACAGGGGTACCGGTACTGAGTCAGTGTGGAGGCTATATATACAGGGGGTACCGGTACTGAGTCAGTGTGGAGGCTATATATACAGGGGTACCGGTACTGAGTCAGTGTGGAGGCTATATACAGGGGTACCGGTACTGAGTCAGTGTGGAGGCTATATATACAGGGGCGGTACTGAGTCAGTGTGGAGGCTATATACAGGGGGTACCGGTACTGAGTCAGTGTGGAGGCTATATACAGGGGTATACTGAGTCAGTGTGGAGGCTATATACAGGGGGTACCGGTACTGAGTCAGTGTGGAGGCTATATACAGGGGTACCGGTACTGAGTCAGTGTGGAGGCTATATACAGGGGTACAGTACTGAGTCAGTGTGGAGGCTATATACAGGGGGTACCGGTACTGAGTCAGTGTGGAGGCTATATACAGGGGGCACCGATACTGAGTCAGTGTGGAGGCTATATACAGGGGGTTACCGGTACTGAGTCAGTTTGGAGGCTATATACAGGGGGTACCGGTACCGAGTCAGTGTGGAGGCTATATACAGGGGGTTACCGGTACTGAGTCAGTGTGGAGGCTATATATACAGGGGGTACCGGTACTGAGTCAGTGTGGAGGCTATATATACAGGGGGTACCGGTACTGAGTCAGTGTGGAGGCTATATACAGGGGTACCGGTACTGAGTCAGTGTGGAGGCTATATACAGGGGGTACCGGTACTGAGTCAGTGTGGAGGCTATATATACAGGGGGTACCGGTACTGAGTCAGTGTGGAGGCTATATATACAGGGGGTACCGGTACTGAGTCAGTGTGGAGGCTATATACAGGGGGTACCGGTACTGAGTCAGTGTGGAGGCTATATACAGGGGGTACCGGTACTGAGTCAGTGTGGAGGCTATATACAGGGGTTACCGGTACTGAGTCAGTGTGGAGGGCTAGGGGGTACCGGTACTGAGTCAGTGTGGAGGCTATATATACAGGGGGTACCGGTACTGAGTCAGTGTGGAGGCTATATACAGGGGCACCGATACTGAGTCAGTGTGGAGGCTATATACAGGGGGCACCGATACTGAGTCAGTGTGGAGGCTATATACAGGGGTTACCGGTACTGAGTCAGTTTGGAGGCTATATACAGGGGTACCGGTACCGAGTCAGTGTGGAGGCTATATACAGGGGGTACCGGTACTGAGTCAGTGTGGAGGCTATATATACAGGGGGTACCGGTACTGAGTCAGTGTGGAGGCTATATACAGGTGGTACCGGTACTGAGTCAGTGTGGAGGCTATATACAGGGGTACCGGTACTGAGTCAGTGTGGAGGCTATATACAGGGGTACCGGTACTGAGTCAGTGTGGAGGCTATATATACAGGGGTACCGGTACTGAGTCAGTGTGGAGGCTATATATACAGGGGGTACCGGTACTGAGTCAGTGTGGAGGCTATATACAGGGGGTACCGGTACTGAGTCAGTGTGGAGGCTATATACAGGGGTTACCGGTACTGAGTCAGTGTGGAGGCTATATACAGGGGGTACCGGTACTGAGTCAGTGTGGAGGCTATATACAGGGGTTACCGGTACTGAGTCAGTGTGGAGGCTATATACAGGGGGTACCGGTACTGAGTCAGTGTGGAGGCTATATACAGGGGGTTACCGGTACTGAGTCAGTGTGGAGGCTATATACAGGGGGTACCGGTACTGAGTCAGTGTGGAGGCTATATACAGGGGGTACCGGTACTGAGTCAGTGTGGAGGCTATATATACAGGGGTTACCGGTACTGAGTCAGTGTGGAGGCTATATATACAGGGGGTACCGGTACTGAGTCAGTGTGGAGGCTATATATACAGGGGGTACCGGTACTGAGTCAGTGTGGAGGCTATATACAGGGGGTACCGGTACTGAGTCAGTGTGGAGGCTATATATACAGGGGGTACCGGTACTGAGTCAGTGTGGAGGCTATATACAGGGGGTACCGGTACCGAGTCAGTGTGGAGGCTATATACAGGGGGTACCGGTACTGAGTCAGTGTGGAGGCTATATATACAGGGGTTACCGGTACCGAGTCAGTGTGGAGGCTATATATACAGGGGGTACCGGTACTGAGTCAGTGTGGAGGCTATATACAGGGGGTACCGGTACCGAGTCAGTGTGGAGGCTATATACAGGGGGTACCGGTACTGAGTCAGTGTGGAGGCTATATATACAGGGGTTACCGGTACCGAGTCAGTGTGGAGGCTATATATACAGGGGGTACCGGTACTGAGTCAGTGTGGAGGCTATATATACAGGGGTTACCGGTACCGAGTCAGTGTGGAGGCTATATATACAGGGGGTACCGGTACTGAGTCAGTGTGGAGGCTATATATACAGGGGGTACCGGTACTGAGTCAGTGTGGAGGCTATATACAGGGGGTACCGGTACTGAGTCAGTGTGGAGGCTATATATACAGGGGGTACCGGTACTGAGTCAGTGTGGAGGCTATATACAGGGGGTACCGGTACCGAGTCAGTGTGGAGGCTATATACAGGGGGTACCGGTACTGAGTCAGTGTGGAGGCTATATATACAGGGGGTACCGGTACTGAGTCAGTGTGGAGGCTATATACAGGGGGTACCGGTACTGAGTCAGTGTGGAGGCTATATACAGGGGGTACCGGTACTGAGTCAGTGTGGAGGCTATATACAGGGGTACCGGTACTGAGTCAGTGTGGAGGCTATATATACAGGGGGTACCGGTACTGAGTCAGTGTGGAGGCTATATACAGGGGGTACCGGTACTGAGTCAGTGTGGAGGCTATATACAGGGGGTACCGGTACTGAGTCAGTGTGGAGGCTATATATACAGGGGTTACCGGTACCGAGTCAGTGTGGAGGCTATATATACAGGGGGTACCGGTACTGAGTCAGTGTGGAGGCTATATATACAGGGGGTACCGGTACTGAGTCAGTGTGGAGGCTATATATACAGGGGGTACCGGTACCGAGTCAGTGTGGAGGCTATATACAGGGGGCACCGATACTGAGTCAGTGTGGAGGCTATATACAGGGGGCACCGATACTGAGTCAGTGTGGAGGCTATATACAGGGGGTTACCGGTACTGAGTCAGTTTGGAGGCTATATACAGGGGGTACCGGTACCGAGTCAGTGTGGAGGCTATATACAGGGGGTACCGGTACTGAGTCAGTGTGGAGGCTATATATACAGGGGGTACCGGTACTGAGTCAGTGTGGAGGCTATATACAGGTGGTACCGGTACTGAGTCAGTGTGGAGGCTATATACAGGGGGTACCGGTACTGAGTCAGTGTGGAGGCTATATACAGGGGGTACCGGTACTGAGTCAGTGTGGAGGCTATATATACAGGGGGTACCGGTACTGAGTCAGTGTGGAGGCTATATACAGGGGGTACCGGTACTGAGTCAGTGTGGAGGCTATATATACAGGGGTTACCGGTACTGAGTCAGTGTGGAGGCTATATACAGGGGGTACCGGTACTGAGTCAGTGTGGAGGCTATATACAGGGGGGTACTGAGTCAGTGTGGAGGCTATATACAGGGGGTACCGGTACTGAGTCAGTGTGGAGGCTATATATACAGGGGGTACCGGTACTGAGTCAGTGTGGAGGCTATATACAGGGGGTACCGGTACTGAGTCAGTGTGGAGGCTATATATACAGGGGGTACCGGTACTGAGTCAGTGTGGAGGCTATATACAGGGGGTACCGGTACTGAGTCAGTGTGGAGGCTATATACAGGGGTTACCGGTACTGAGTCAGTGTGGAGGCTATATATACAGGGGGTACCGGTACTGAGTCAGTGTGGAGGCTATATACAGGGGGTACCGGTACTGAGTCAGTGTGGAGGCTATATATACAGGGGGTACCGGTACTGAGTCAGTGTGGAGGCTATATACAGGGGGTACCGGTACTGAGTCAGTGTGGAGGCTATATACAGGGGGTACCGGTACTGAGTCAGTGTGGAGGCTATATACAGGGGTACCGGTACTGAGTCAGTGTGGAGGCTATATACAGGGGTACCGGTACCGAGTCAGTGTGGAGGCTATATATACAGGGGTTACCGGTACCGAGTCAGTGTGGAGGCTATATACAGGGGGTTACCGGTACTGAGTCAGTGTGGAGGCTATATACAGGGGGTACCGGTACTGAGTCAGTGTGGAGGCTATATACAGGGGGTTACCGGTACCGAGTCAGTGTGGAGGCTATATACAGGGGGTACCGGTACTGAGTCAGTGTGGAGGCTATATACAGGGGGTTACCGGTACCGAGTCAGTGTGGAGGCTATATATACAGGGGGTACCGGTACTGAGTCAGTGTGGAGGCTATATATACAGGGGGTACCGGTACTGAGTCAGTTTGGAGGCTATATACAGGGGGTACCGGTACTGAGTCAGTGTGGAGGCTATATTTACAGGGGGTACCGGTACTGAGTCAGCGTGGAGGCTATATTTACAGGGGGTACCGGTACTGAGTCAGTGTGGAGGCTATATACAGGGGGTTACCGGTACCGAGTCAGTGTGGAGGCTATATACAGGGGGTACCGGTACTGAGTCAGTGTGGAGGCTATATACAGGTGGTACCGGTACTGAGTCAGTGTGGAGGCTATATACAGGGGGTTACCGGTACCGAGTCAGTGTGGAGGCCATATACAGGGGGTACCGGTACTGAGTCAGTGTGGAGGCTATATACAGGGGGTACCGGTACTGAGTCAGTGTGGAGGCTATATACAGGTGGTACCGGTACCGAGTCAGTGTGGAGGCTATATACAGGGGGTACCGGTACTGAGTCAGTGTGGAGGCTATATACAGGTGGTACCGGTACCGAGTCAGTGTGGAGGCTATATACAGGGGGTACCGGTAAAGGGAGATATCTAGTCAGTTGCACAACTGAATGCAGTCAACTGAAATGAGTCTTCCTCAGTTAACCCCACCCCTCTGAATCAGAGAGGTGCTGGGGGGGGGCTGCCTTAATGGACGCCAGGGAACACTGGGTTAACTGCCTTGTTCAGGGGCAGAACGACAGATATTTACCTTGTCGGCTCGGTACAGAGTAAAATGTGCGGTGGTAGAGGTCGGTAATTTGCACATGTAGGTAGGAGTAAAGTGACTAGACCATAAACAGCGAGTAGCAGCAGTGTAAAAACAAGGAGGGGGGTGAACCAAATAGTCCAGATGGCCATTTTATCAATAGTTCAGCAGTCTTATGGCTTGGGGGAAAAAGCTGTTAAGGAACGTGAAACTCTCGACCCGCTCCACTACAGACCCGGCAATGTGAATGGGGTCCGGTCTTCCTTTTCCTGTAGTCCACATTCATCTCCTTTGTCTCGATCACATTGATGGAGAGGTTGTTGTCGTGGCACCACACTACCAGGTCTCTGACCTCCTCCCTATAGGCTGTCTCATCGTTGTCGGTGATCAGGCCTACCACCGCTGGGTGATCAGGTCTACTACCGCTGGGTGATCAGGCCTACCACCGTTGGGTGATCAGGCCTACCACCGCTGGGTGATCAGGTCTACCACCGCTGGGTGATCAGGTCTACCACCGCTGGGTGACCAGGTCTACTACCGCTGGGTGACCAGGTCTACTACCGCTGGGTGACCAGGTCTACTACCGCTGGGTGACCAGGTCTACTACCGCTGGGTGACCAGGTCTTCTACCGCTGGGTGACCAGGTCTACTACCGCTGGGTGATCAGGTCTACTACCGCTGGGTGACCAGGTCTACTACCGCTGGGTGACCAGGTCTACTACCGCTGGGTGACCAGGTCTACTACCGCTGGGTGACCAGGTCTACTACCGCTGGGTGACCAGGTCTTCTACCGCTGGGTGATCAGGTCTACTACCGCTGGGTGATCAGGTCTACTACCGCTGGGTGATCAGGTCTACTACCGCTGGGTGATCAGGTCTACTACCGCTGGGTGATCAGGTCTACCACCGCTGGGTGATCAGGTCTACCACCGCTGGGTGATCAGGTCTACCACCGCTGGGTGATCAGGTCTACTACCGCTGGGTGACCAGGTCTACTACCGCTGGGTGACCAGGTCTACTACCGCTGGGTGACCAGGTCTACTACCGCTGGGTGACCAGGTCTACTACCGCTGGGTGACCAGGTCTACTACCGCTGGGTGATCAGGTCTACTACCGCTGGGTGATCAGGTCTACCACCGCTGGGTGATCAGGTCTACCACCGCTGGGTCGTCAGCAAACTTGATGGTGTTGGAGTCGTGCCTGGCTACGCAGTCGTAGGTGAACAGGGAGTACAGGAGGGGACTGAGCACGCACCCCTGGGGAGCTCCAGTGTTGAGGATCAGCATGGCAGATGTGTTGTTGCCTACCCTCACCACCTGGGGGAGGCCCGTCAGGAAGTCCAGGATCCCGTTGCAGAGGGAGGTGTTTAGTCCCAGGATCCTTAGCTTAGTGATGAGCTGTGAGGGGACTATGGTGTTGAACGCTGAGCTGTAGTCAATGAACAGCATTCTCACATAGGTGTTCCTTTTGTCTAGAGGGGAAAGGGCAGTGTGGAGTGGGTCTAGGGTTTCTGGGATGATGGTGTTGATGTGAGCCATGACCAGCATTTCAAAGCACTTCATGGCTACGGGGCGGTAATCATTTAGGCAGGTCACCTTCGCTTCCTAGGGCACAGGTACTATGGTGGTCTGTTTGAAACTTGTAGGTATTACAGACTCAGACAGGGAGAAGTTGAAAATGTCAGTGAAGACACTTGTCAGTTGGTCCACGCATGCGCCGAGTCCACGTCCTGGTAACCCGTCTGGCCCCAAGGCCTGTTTAAAGGTCTTGCTCACGTCGGCTACGGAGTGCGGTCTTCGCACCAGCAACGGTTTGTAGACGGCGATGAGAACACTCTTGGTAGACAGTGTGGTCTACAGCTTATCATGAGGTACTCTACCTCGGGCGAGCAATACCTCGAGACTACTTTAATATTAGGCTTACAGTGGGGACCTACCCTGTCATAGTGGTAAACACATACAGTGGGGACCTACCCTGTCATAGTGGTAAACACATACAGTGGGGACCTACCCTGTCATAGTGGTAAACACATAGTGGGGACCTACCCTGTCATAGTGGTAAACACATACAGTGGGGACCTACCCTGTCATAGTGGTAAACACATACAGTGGGGACCTACCCTGTCATAGTGGTAAACACATACAGTGGGGACCTACCCTGTCATAGTGGTAAACACATACAGTGGGGACCTACCCTGTCATAGTGGTAAACACATACAGTGGGGACCTACCCTGTCATAGTGGTAAACACATACAGTGGGGACCTACCTTGTCATAGTGGTTAACACATACAGTGGGGACCTACCCTATCATAGTGGTAAACACATACAGTGGGGACCTACCTTGTCATAGTGGTTAACACATACAGTGGGGACCTACCCTGTCATAGTGGTAAACACATACAGTGGGGACCTACCCTGTCATAGTGGTAAACACATACAGTGGGGACCTACCCTGTCATAGTGGTAAACACATACAGTGGGGACCTACCCTGTCATAGTGGTAAACACATACAGTGGGGACCTACCCTGTCATAGTGGTAAACACATACAGTGGGGACCTACCCTGTCATAGTGGTTAACACATACAGTGGGGACCTACCCTGTCATAGTGGTAAACACATAGTGGGGACCTACCCTGTCATAGTGGTAAACACATACAGTGGGGACCTACCCTGTCATAGTGGTAAACACATACAGTGGGGACCTACCCTGTCATAGTGGTAAACACATACAGTGGGGACCTACCCTGTCATAGTGGTAAACACATACAGTGGGGACCTACCCTGTCATAGTGGTAAACACATACAGTGGGGACCTACCCTGTCATAGTGGTAAACACATACAGTGGGGACCTACCCTGTCATAGTGGTAAACACATACAGTGGGGACCTACCTTGTCATAGTGGTTAACACATACAGTGGGGACCTACCCTGTCATAGTGGTAAACACATAGTGGGGACCTACCCTGTCATAGTGGTAAACACATACAGTGGGGACCTACCCTGTCATAGTGGTAAACACATACAGTGGGGACCTACCCTGTCATAGTGGTAAACACATACAGTGGGGACCTACTGTCATAGTGGTAAACACATACAGTGGGGACCCTGTCATAGTGGTAAACACATACAGTGGGGACCTACCCTGTCATAGTGGTAAACACATACAGTGGGGACCTACCCTGTCATAGTGGTAAACACATACAGTGGGGACCTACCCTGTCATAGTGGTAAACACATACAGTGGGGACCTACCCTGTCATAGTGGTAAACACATACAGTGGGGACCTACCCTGTCATAGTGGTAAACACATACAGTGGGGACCTACCCTGTCATAGTGGTAAACACATACAGTGGGGACCTACCCTGTCATAGTGGTAAACACATACAGTGGGGACCTACCCTGTCATAGTGGTAAACACATAGTGGGGACCTACCCTGTCATAGTGGTAAACACATACAGTGCGGACCTACCCTGTCATAGTGGTAAACACATACAGTGGGGACCTACCCTGTCATAGTGGTAAACACACATACCCTGTCAGTGGGGACCTACCCTGTCATAGTGGTAAACACATACAGTGGGGACCTACCCTGTCATAGTGGTAAACACGTACAGTGGGGACCTACCCTGTCATAGTGGTAAACACGTACAGTGGGGACCTACCCTGTCATAGTGGTAAACACATACAGTGGGGACCTACCCTGTCATAGTGGTAAACACATACAGTGGGGACCTACCATGTCATAGTGGTAAACACATACAGTGGGGACCTACCCTGTCATAGTGGTAAACACATACAGTGGGGACCTACCCTGTCATAGTGGTAAACACATACAGTGGGGACCTACCCTGTCATAGTGGTAAACACATAGTGGGGACCTACCCTGTCATAGTGGTAAACACATACAGTGCGGACCTACCCTGTCATAGTGGTAAACACATACAGTGGGGACCTACCCTGTCATAGTGGTAAACACATACAGTGGGGACCTACCCTGTCATAGTGGTAAACACATACAGTGGGGACCTACCCTGTCATAGTGGTAAACACGTACAGTGGGGACCTACCCTGTCATAGTGGTAAACACGTACAGTGGGGACCTACCTTGTCATACTCATTGCGTGCTTTGGTCAGCATCTGCAGGATGTCCACTCCTTGTCCCTTCCCAGGGTCCCCTGCTGCCTCCAGGGCTCGAGGAGACACCAAGCCCCCCTGACCCTGTTGACCCCGCTGGGCTAGGGCCTGTTCCTGTTTCGTCAGACTGAGAGAGGAGAGGTTAGAGGTGAGTGTCGTTTGGTCTATGTCGGTCAGTGCTGTTGTGAACTGGCAATGGTAGTACACACACACACACACACACACACACACACACACACACACACACACAACAGGGTACCATTTGAGATGCAGTCACTTAGTATTACCAGGGAATCTGTCAACTATTAGTTGGTATTATTAGAGTCTTTGTATCCAGTAGAGGAATGGTGCTGTGGATGCTTCATCAAACAATGTTTCCATGATTTAACAATGATGGTGGAAGATGTTTTAGAGGACAATGTTTTAGTGCAGACACACACACACACACACACACACACACACAGTGTTTTAGTGCAGCAGTGTAGACACACACACACACAGTGTTTTAGTGCAGCAGTGTACACACACACACACACACACACTGAGTGATGATGCAGGGACAGTGTCATGGGGACACAGAGAGAGAGAGGGTGGGAGTGTGTTACTCACTACTTCATAAGCTCTGCGATGCGCTGGCAGTCCGCCTTATCATAGAACCAGATGCCATAGATAGCTACTAGAGAGAGAGACAGAGAGAGGGAGACAGAGAGAGAAAGAGAGAGAGACAGAGAAAGAGAGAGAGAGAGAGAAAGAGAGAGAGACAGGGAGAGAAAGAGAGAGAGAGACAGAGAGAGACAGAGACAGAGAGAGACAGACAGAGAGAGACACAGAGAAAGAGACAGAGAGCAGAGCAGGGAGAGAGACAGGTCACAGGTCAGTCAATGGCCATAACGGAGGCTCCAATCTAAATCCAGATGAAACAGTGCAGCAGCGACGTCAACATCAGTCCCCTCAGACACAGAGCCACGGCTAAATACACGAGCTGGAGCCACGGCTAAATACACGAGCTGGAGCCACGGCTAAATACACAAGCTGGAGCCACGGCTAAATACACGAGCTGGAGCCACGGCTAAATACACGAGCTGGAGCCACGGGAGTCGAGCTGGAGTCACGGCTAAATACACGAGCTAGAGCCACGGCTAAATACACGAGCTGGAGCCACGGCTAAATACACGAGCTGGAGCCACGGCTAAATACACAAGCTGGAGCCACGGCTAAATACACGAGCTGGAGCCACGGGAGTCGAGCTGGAGTCACGGCTAAATACACGAGCTAGAGCCACGGCTAAATACACGAGCTGGAGCCACGGCTAAATACACGAGCTGGAGCCACGGCTAAATACACGAGCTGGAGCCACGGCTAAATACACGAGCTGGAGCCGCGGCTAAATACACGAGCTGGAGCCACAGGAGCCGAGCTGGAGCCACGGCTAAATACACGAGCTGGAGCCACTGCTAAATACACGAGCTGGAGCCACGGCTAAATACACGAGCTGGAGCCACGGGAGTCGAGCTGGAGCCACGGCGAAATACACGAGCTGGAGCCACGGGTGTCGAGCTGGAGCCACGGCTAAATACACGAGCTGGAGCCACGGCTAAATACACGAGCTGGAGCCACGGCTAAATACACGAGCTGGAGCCACGGGAGTTGAGCTGGAGCCACGGCTAAATACACGAGCTGGAGCCACGGCTAAATACACGAGCTAGAGCCACGGCTAAATACACGAGCTAGAGCCACGGCTAAATACACGAGCTGGAGCCACGGCTAAATACACGAGCTGGAGCCACTGCTAAATACACGAGCTGGAGCCACGGCTAAATACACGAGCTGGAGCCACGGCTAAATACACGAGCTGGAGCCACGGCTAAATACACGAGCTGGAGCCGCGGCTAAATACACGAGCTGGAGCCACGGCTAAATACACGATCTGGAGCCACGGGGGTCGAGCTGGAGCCACGGCTAAATACACGAGCTGGAGCCACAGGGGTCGAGCTGGAGCCACGGCTAAATACACGAGCTGGAGCCACGGCTAAATACATGAGCTGGAGCCACGGCTAAATACACGAGCTGGAGCCACGGGAGTCGAGCTGGAGCCACGGCTAAATACACGAGCTGGAGCCACGGGAGTCGAGCTGGAGACACGGCTAAATACACGAGCTAGAGCCACGGCTAAATACACGAGCTGGAGCCACGGCTAAATACACGAGCTGGAGCCACGGCTAAATACACGAGCTGGAGCCAGGGCTAAATACACGAGCTGGAGCCAGGGCTAAATACACGAGCTGGAGCCAGGGCTAAATACACGAGCTGGAGCCAGGGCTAAATACACGAGCTGGAGCCAGGGCTAAATACAGGAGCTAGAGCCACGGCTAAATACACGAGCTGGAGCCAGGGCTAAATACACGAGCTGGAGCCACGGCAGTCATTACACAGACATCACAAAACACTGGGAGAAAGGAACCACAGTTACAGCACGTGTTTGTGTGATCCAAAGTCTACAATAACCTGAACCATGAATGTTGGCGACTGCTGAGGTTCACTGATGTGTGTGGTATGTGTGTGTGTGGTATGTGTGTGTGTGTGTGTGTGATTTGGCAGGTTCACTGATAAGTTCCTTCCTGGCAGGCAGGCAGAAGAGGAATAGAGGTTGTTTCCCAATCATCTCTCTTTCCTCTCAAAGAGACTTGTTCACTTCCCTTAACTGATGTTAAAAATGAAATATACTGGTATAAGAAATATGGTATAAGTACTGGTATAAGAAATATGGTATAAGTACTGGTATAAGTACTGGTATAAGAAATATGGTATAAGTACTGGTATAAGTACTGGTATAAGAAATATGGTATAAGTACTGGTATAAGTACTGGTATAAGAAATATGGTATAAGTATAAGTACTGGTATAAGAAATATGGTATAAGTACTGGTATAAGTACTGGTATAAGAACTGGTATAAGTACTGGTATAAGTACTGGTATAAGAAATATGGTATAAGTACTGGTATAAGAAATATGGTATAAGTACTGGTATAAGAAATATGGTATAAGTACTGGTATAAGAAATATGGTATAAGTACTGGTATAAGAAATATGGTATAAGTACTGGTATAAGAAATATGGTATAAGTACTGGTATAAGAAATATGGTATAAGTACTGGTATAAGAAATATGGTATAAGTACTGGTATAAGAAATATGGTATAAGTACTGGTATAAGTACTGGTATAAGAAATATGGTATAAGTACTGGTATAAGAAATATGGTATAAGTACTGGTATAAGTACTGGTATAAGAAATATGGTATAAGTACTGGTATAAGAAATATGGTATAAGTACTGGTATAAGAAATATGGTATAAGTACTGGTATAAGAAATATGGTATAAGTACTGGTATAAGTACTGGTATAAGAAATATGGTATAAGTACTGGTATAAGAAATATGGTATAAGTACTGGTATAAGAAATATGGTATAAGAGTACTGGTATACTGGTATAAGAAAAATATGGTATAAGTACTGGTATAAGAAATATGGTATAAGTATACTGGTATAAGAAATATGGTATAAGTACTGGTATAAGAAATATGGTATAAGTACTGGTATAAGAAATATGGTATAAGTACTGGTATAAGAAATATGGTATAAGTACTGGTATAAGAAATATGGTATAAGTACTGGTATAAGTACTGGTATAAGAAATATGGTATAAGTACTGGTATAAGTACTGGTATAAGAAATATGGTATAAGTACTGGTATAAGAAATATGGTATAAGAACTGGTATAAGTACTGGTATAAGAAATATGGTATAAGTACTGGTATAAGAAATATGGTATAAGTACTGGTATAAGAAATATGGTATAAGTACTGGTATAAGAAATATGGTATAAGTACTGGTATAAGAAATATGGAAATATGGTATAAGTACTGGGTATAAGAAATACTGGTATAAGTACTGGTATAAGTATATGGTATAAGAAATATGGTATAAGTACTGGTATAAGAAATATGGTATAAGTACTGGTATAAGAAATATGGTATAAGTACTGGTATAAGTACTGGTATAAGTACTGGTATAAGAAATATGGTATAAGAAATATGGTATAAGAACTGGTATAAGTACTGGTATAAGTACTGGTATAAGAAATATGGTATAAGTACTGGTATAAGAAATATGGTATAAGTACTGGTATAAGAAATATGGTATAAGTACTGGTATAAGTACTGGTATAAGAAATATGGTATAAGTACCGGTATAAGAAATATGGTATAAGTACTGGTATAAGAAATATGGTATAAGTACTGGTATAAGTACTGGTATAGGTACTGGTATAAGTACTGGTATAAGAAATATGGTATAAGTACTGGTATAAGAAATATGGTATAAGAACTGGTATAAGTACTGGTATAAGTACTGGTATAAGAAATATGGTATAAGAAATATGGTATAAGTACTGGTATAAGAAATATGGTATAAGTACTGGTATAAGAAATATGGTATAAGTACTGGTATAAGAAATATGGTATAAGTACTGGTATAAGAAATCTGGTATAAGTACTGGTATAAGAAATCTGGTATAAGAAATCTGGTATAAGTACTGGTATAAGAAGTATGGTATAAGTACTGGTATAAGAAGTATGGTATAAGTACTGGTATAAGTACTGGTATAAGAATGGTGGAAACTCCCACCAGACTGAGCCTCCAACCAATACAACGCTTTTAGATGTGGGAAGCAGTGAACACTTGAGGGGAAATGTGATATTATGGGACACCCCCGACCGTGGAGAAGGTGCTACATATTAACCCCCCCACAGTGGAGAAGGTGCTACATATTAACCCCCCACAGTGGAGAAGGTGCTACATATTAACCCCCCACAGTGGAGAAGGTGAGACGTATAAACCCCCCACAGTGGAGAAGGTGCTACATATAAACCCCCACAGTGGAGAAGGTGCTACATATTAACCCCCCACAGTGGAGAAGGTGCTACATATTAAACCCCCACAGTGGAGAAGTGAGACATATAAACCCCCCACAGTGGAGAAGGTGCTACATATAAACCCCCCCACAGTGGAGAAGGTGCTACATATAACCCCCCACAGTGGAGAAGGTGCTACATATAAACCCCCACAGTGGAGAAGGTGCTACATATACCCCCACAGTGGAGAAGGTGCTACATATAAACCCCCCACAGTGGAGAAGGTGCTACATATAAACCCCCACAGTGGAGAAGGTGTGCTACATATAAACCCCCCACAGTGGAGAAGGTGCTACATATAACCCCCCACAGTGGAGAAGGTGCTACATATAAACCCCCACAGTGGAGAAGGTGCTACATATAAACCCCCACAGTGGAGAAGGTGCTACATATAAACCCCCACAGTGGAGAAGGTGCTACATATAACCCCCCCACAGTGGAGAAGGTGCTACATATAAACCCCCACAGTGGAGAAGGTGCTACATATAAACCCCCCCACGGTGGAGAAGGTGCTACATATCAACCCCCCACAGTGGAGAAGGTGCTACATATAAACCCCCCACAGTGGAGAAGGTGCTACATATAAACCCCCACAGTGGAGAAGGTGCTACATATAAACCCCCCACAGTGGAGAAGGTGCTACATATGAACCCCCCACAGTGGAGAAGGTGCTACATATAAACCCCCCCACAGTGGAGAAGGTGCTACATATGTAACCCCCCACCCCCACAGTGGAGAAGGTGCTACATATGAACCCCCCACAGTGGAGAAGGTGCTACATATAATCCCCCACGGTGGAGAAGGTGCTACATATAAACCCCCCACAGTGGAGAAGGTGCTACATATAAACCCCCCACAGTGGAGAAGGTGCTACATATAATCCCCCACAGTGGAGAAGGTGCTACATATAAACCCCCCACAGTGGAGAAGGTGCTACATATAACCCCCACAGTGGAGAAGGTGCTACATATAAACCCCCACAGTGGAGAAGGTGCTACATATGAACCCCCACAGTGGAGAAGGTGCTACATATAAACCCCCACAGTGGAGAAGGGGACAGTGGAGAAGGTGCTACATATAAACCCCCACAGTGGAGAAGGTGCTACATATAAACCCCCCACAGTGGAGAAGGTGCTACATATAAACCCCCCACAGTGGAGAAGGTGCTACATATAAACCCCCCACAGTGGAGAAGGTGCTACATATAAACCCCCACAGTGGAGAAGGTGCTACATATAAACCCCCACAGTGGAGAAGGTGCTACATATAACCCCCCACAGTGGAGAAACCCCCACAGTGGAGAAGGTGCTACATATAAACCCCCCACAGTGGAGAAGGTGCTACATATGAACCCCCCACAGTGGAGAAGGTGCTACATATAAACCCCCCCACAGTGGAGAAGGTGCTACATATAAACCCCCCACAGTGGAGAAGGTGCTACATATAAACCCCCACAGTGGAGAAGGTGCTACATATAAACCCCCACAGTGGAGAAGGTGCTACATATGAAACCCCCACAGTGGAGAAGGGTGTATTAACCCCCCATGGTGGAGAAGGTGCTACCCCCCACAGTGGAGAAGGTGCTACATATGAACCCCCCACAGTGGAGAAGGTGATACGTATTAACCCCCCATGGTGGAGAAGGTGCTATATATAAACCCCCCACGGTGGAGAAGGTGCTACATGTAAACCCTTTCTCCTACTGGGACAGCGCTCATCCAGGATGATTCCTCACATCCCCGGGAACGGAAGACATACTGTGGGCTGTGTTCAGCAGAGCACAACATATTCCACTATTGAGACACAGTGGGATTACCTACAGCCATTATATTAAAATGCACCATCTTTATCAGTCATGACTCATGCCAGACCACGTTAACTTCTTGGAAACTGTGATGACTTTTACCGAGTGGACTCATCATGGATGAAATCCAAGATAAAATACATGAAGAAAAAAAGTCCTGTGTTAAATCTCCTCATGATGTTCAGTTCATGATTCATGGCATCGTTTATGGATGAAGTGAAGGTTCTGGGTTCTGTCACCATGACCTCATTACCTTCTTAGTCTCATAACTAGTCAGTGGAGCCAACGTCAATATCACAGACAGATACGTGCTATGAGAAAGCAGAACATGTCTCTGTGGCAGTTACCCAGGGTTAGGGGCAGGCTGGGGTGGCAGTTACCCAGGGTTAGGGGCAGGCTGGGGTGGCAGTTACCCAGGGTTAGGGGCAGGCTGGGGTGGCAGTTACCCAGGGTTAGGGGCAGGTTAGGGGCAGGCTGGGGTGGCAGTTACCCAGGGTTAGGCTGGGGCAGGCTGGGGTGGCAGTTACCCAGGGTTAGGGGCAGGCTGGGGGGTGGTAGAGGGGTTACCCAGGGTTAGGGGCAGGCTGGGGTGGCAGTTACCCAGGGTTAGGGGCAGGCTGGGGTGGCAGTTACCCAGGGTTAGGGGCAGGCTGGGGCCCCATTCATTAGGTGGTGGTGTAGAGGGGTTATTGAGACTCTGCAGCAGTAGCAGTTACCCAGGGTTAGGGGCAGGCTGGGGCCCCATTCATTAGGTGGTGGGGTAGAGGGGTTATTGAGACTCTGCAGCAGTAGCAGTTACCCAGGGTTAGGGGCAGGCTGGGGCCCCATTCATTAGGTGGTGGGGTAGAGGGGTTATTGAGACTCTGCAGCAGTAGCAGTTACCCAGGGTTAGGGGGCAGGCTGGGGCCCCATTCATTAGGTGGTGGGGTAGAGGGGTTATTGAGACTCTGCAGCAGTGAGAGTTACCCAGGGTTAGGGGGCAGGCTGGGGCCCCATTCATTAGGTGGTGGGGTAGAGGGGTTATTGAGACTCTGCAGCAGTAGCAGTTACCCAGGGTTAGGGGCAGGCTGGGGCCCCATTCATTAGGTGGTGGGGTAGAGGGGTTATTGAGACTCTGCAGCAGTGAGAGTTACCCAGGGTTAGGGGCAGGCTGGGGCCCCATTCATTAGGTGGTGGGGTAGAGGGGTTATTGAGACTCTGCAGCAGTAGCAGTTACCCAGGGTTAGGGGCAGGCTGGGGCCCCATTCATTAGGTGGTGGGGTAGAGGGGTTATTGAGACTCTGCAGCAGTGAGAGTTGGAAGCCAGGCCACTACTCTACTCAGCGTGGCTGAGACAGGAGCCCCGTTGACAGGCAGACCAGGAACACTTCTCCTGTCACCATCACAGTGAGAACTCAGGCAGCCTCAAATAGGCCGCGTAGGAAGATAACGCTCTGGCACGCTGGTCGGCCAAAGAAAAGAGGACAGGGGGTGAGATAAGAAAGGAGAGAGAAAGGAGGGAAGAGTGAGGTGGGGCGACAGGGCGGAGACTGAGGGACTGAAGGCCAGCCAGTAGACTAGAGCATGTTGACTCCTGACTGACAGAGAGACAAGACTACAGTGAGAGAGTAACTGAGTCAGTGAGGCCAGCGGGTCTGAGTAGCTGGATCTTAAGGTTGGAGCTGCTACTGTGTCCGTCTGCCATCCTGTCTGCCCTCTGAGCTGTGCCCTGCACTGCCCTGCCTGCCTGCTGCCATCCTGTCTGCCCCCTGAGCTGGGTACCCTGCACTGCCCTGCCTGCCTGGGGCTGTGGAGAGCCAAGCTAAAGGTCACCGCCTGGAAAAAGGACCAGACAGACACTCCAAGCCCTGGGAAATTTAAGAACCAGCGAGGGCAGCGAGGAGAGAGATCTCTGGAGGAGCTGAGGAGAGACCACTTAGCTTAGTAGCTACAGGGGACTACTCTGGTTAGACTCATATACTACTCTCTCTGGGAAGGACTGAGACATTACCCAGCCTCACACCAGACAGTCTCTCTGAGAAGACAGTACTGTTAGAGGACAGACGGGGACAGGAGCAGGAGAGACAGGTCAGGTACCTCAGTATTGGAAACCAGAGAAAGGGTTCTATTGGTTCATTATTTCCTCATAGAACAAAAGGGGTGAGTTAAAGGAAGAGGACAGACAGGAGACTGGTACCTCAGCAGTACCAGAGGACAGACAGGAGACTGGTATCTCAGCAGTACCAGAGGACAGACAGACAGGAGACTAGTATCTCAGCAGTACCAGAGGACAGACAGGAGACTAGTACCTCAGCAGTACCAGAGGACAGACAGGAGACTAGTACCTCAGCAGTACCAGAGGACAGACAGACAGGAGACTAGTATCTCAGCAGTACCAGAGGACAGACAGACAGGAGACTAGTATCTCAGCAGTACCAGAGGACAGACAGACAGGAGACTAGTATCTCAGCAGTACCAGAGGACAGACAGGAGACTAGTATCTCAGCAGTACCAGAGGACAGACAGACAGGAGACTAGTATCTCAGCAGTACCAGAGGACAGACAGACAGGAGACTAGTATCTCAGCAGTACCAGAGGACAGACAGGAGACTAGTACCTCAGCAGTACCAGAGGACAGACAGGAGACTAGTATCTCAGCAGTACCAGAGGACAGACAGACAGGAGACTAGTATCTCAGCAGTACCAGAGGACAGACAGTCAGGAGACTAGTATCTCAGCAGTACCAGACGACAGACAGACAGGAGACTAGTATCTCAGCAGTACCAGAGGACAGACAGACAGGAGACTAGTATCTCAGCAGTACCAGAGGACAGACAGACAGGAGACTAGTATCTCAGCAGTACCAGAGGACAGACAGACAGGAGACTAGTATCTCAGCAGTACCAGAGGACAGACAGACAGGAGACTAGTATCTCAGCAGTACCAGAGGACAGACAGACAGGAGACTGGTACCTCAGCAGTACCAGAGGACAGACAGGAGACTAGTATCTCAGCAGTACCAGAGGACAGACAGGAGACTAGTATCTCAGCAGTACCAGAGGACAGACAGACAGGAGACTAGTATCTCAGCAGTACCAGAGGACAGACAGACAGGAGACTAGTACCTCAGCAGTACCAGAGGACAGACAGGAGACTAGTATCTCAGCAGTACCAGAGGACAGACAGGAGACTAGTATCTCAGCAGTACCAGAGGACAGACAGGAGACTGGTACCTCAGCAGTACCAGAGGAAACGTGGTCTAAACGTTGTCCCCTAGTAGCAGCTCCACCACACCACTACTAGACTATCGTCTCAGAGGGACTATGTTGGGCAGGTTGTTCCAGCGTAAACCCAAACATGAGCGTCTTCAAGAGGAGCCGGAGGTTGGGCCAGCCAAGGGGATGCTCATCACAGAGACAGAGATGGAATACACCTACGTACGACCAGGAGGTAAGGACAACCTCAAAGACTTGTCATATGTCTGTGTCCCAAATGGCACACTATTCCTTATAGATTGGCCTGGTCCTGGTCAAACGTAGTGCACCATAAAGGGTATAGGGTGTTATTTAGAACGCATGAGCTCTGGGCAAACGTAGTGCACTATAAAGGGAATAGGGTGCTATTTAGAACGCATGGGCTCTGGTCAAACGTAGTGCACCATAAAGGGAATAGGGTGTTATTTAGAACGCATGGGCTCTGGTCAAACGTAGTGCACTATAAAGGGAATAGGGTGCTATTTAGAACGCATGGGCTCTGGTCAAACGTAGTGCACCATAAAGGGTATAGGGTGCTATTTAGAACGCATGGGCTCTGGTCAAACGTAGTGCACCATAAAGGGTATAGGGTGCTATTTAGAACCCATGGGCTCTGGTCAAACGTAGTGTACCATAAAGGGTATAGGGTGCTATTTAGAACGCATGGGCTCTGGTCAAACGTAGTGCACCATAAAGGGTATAGGGTGCTATTTAGAACGCATTGGCTCTGGTCAAACGTAGTGCACCATAAAGGGAATAGGGTGTTATTTAGAACGCATCGGCTCTGGTCAAACGTAGTGCACCATAAAGGGAATAGGGTGCTATTTAGAACGCGTCGGCTCTGGTCAAACGTAGTGCACTATAAAGGGAATAGGGTGCTATTTAGAACGCATGGGCTCTGGTCAAACGTAGTGCACCATAAAGGGAATAGGGTGCTATTTAGAACGCATTGGCTCTGGTCAAACGTAGTGCACCATAAAGGGTATAGGGTGCTATTTAGAACGCATGAGCTCTGGGCAAACACTCAGGTTTCAAAACAATGAAGTATATGTTATGAATGCATACTGCACTGAGGAAGACTTCTGTTGACTGTGTATTTTCTGTTTGAGATACTGTATATGTTATGAATGCATACTGCACTGAGGAAGACTTCTGTTGACTGTGTATTTTCTGTTTGAGATACTGTATATGTTATGAATGCATACTGCGCTGAGGAAGACTTCTGTTGACTGTGTATTTTCTGTTTGAGATAGTGAAGCAGCTCTTGCGATGTCTGACAGATTTCTATCTGTATGGTGTGATAAATGAGATAACGAATACTGTACACACGCCCCAATTTAATTCCACAAAATTATGCAAATTAATCTATAGACCAATAATCACAACCAGTCAAATGTTTTTCTATCAATGAACAGACTTAAAGCGTTATTTTGCAATGGGATGTTTTCTTCTCCTCCCAGACAATTGGCCGGCACCAATTTCGTTTATTTAAATATATATATACGATATTTTTTTGTTGTCCAAAAAGCGGTTATTACCGGCTAACAGAAACCCTTGCTGTCAATGTCACAGTGATGTCACAGTAGAGACAACATTGTAAATTGGCCTGGCTGGCTCTTCCACCAGCCAATGACCCCATAACCAAATACTTGTTTAGTGATAAGATTCTGTGACCTCTCGTGAAAGGTCATGTTGAAGGACGTGTGTTTTTCTAAACATCACATATAAATAACTCAGCTATGTTTTTCACCCCACCGTACAGTTGTGTTTGTGTGTAAATGTCTAATAATTAGACCGAGGAGTCCAGCAATATCTTAAAACAAAGCATTCCACCTGCCTGTCACTGAGAATGATGTGTGCATCAGTGTGTGTGTGTGTGTGTGTGTAGTGTGTCCCACTTATAATGACAGGTTGGTTTGTATCTAACGTAGTAGGCTGGTTGGCTGGCTATCTGATGTTGGCAGGACACTTGCGGTAGAAAACCGGCACAGAGGCACTCAAACCCGGGACTACTGCCACAAAAATACCTCTGAACCATATATGGACCTGTGGGGCCACAGCCACTAGACTAGAGACGACTCCAGGCTCCTCTCCTCAGGGTATGTGTGTCTGCAGCACTGAGTCTCTTTCTCAGCCTGCAACAGACCTGGGTTCAAACACTATTCGAAGTAATTTCAACCACTTTATCTGGGCTTCATTGAGCTTGTCTGGCTTAACAGACTAATTGAATAGTCCCCAAGCTATAAATCCCACCCATCAGTCACTCCAGCCAGGCTAGGGGATACGCTATAAGTTTGTGTTGAAAGATTTCAAATAGTGCTTGAACCCAGGTCTGATATGCACTCCGCAAATAGTTCTCATTTAAATGAAGTGCTCCATGATGGGCCAGGATTCCTGGACTACACCACATGGTAGAAAGTTAGCTGCATCTTCAATCTGTTTAAACTATGCTGAACACTCCAGTAGTATTGACCATGATTCACATCCAATCTCTTTTTAGAAATGTAAGTTCTGGTCTAATCAAATGTAAATCTCCTGAGAAGCCTAGCAGGACTGAAATAAATATGTTCTGGAATGCAAACATTAACATCTACAGAGCTACACCTCCGGGAACATAGTTCCCGTGGTGATGTAAACACACCTCCTCCGGGAACATAGTTCCCGTGGTGATGTAAACACACCTCCTCCGGGAACATAGTTCCCGTGGTGATGTAAACCCGCCACCTCCGGGAACATAGTTCCCGTGGTGATGTAAACACGCCTCCTCCGGGAACATAGTTCCCGTGGTGATGTAAACACGCCTCCTCCGGGAACATAGTTCCCGTGGTGATGTAAACACGCCTCCTCCGGGAACATAGTTCCCGTGGTGATGTAAACACGCCTCCTCCGGGAACATAGTTCCCGTGGTGATGTAAACACGCCTCCTCCGGGAACATAGTTCCCGTGGTGATGTAAACACGCCTCCTCCGGGAACATAGTTCCCGTGGTGATGTAAACACACACACCTCCGGGAACATAGTTCCCGTGGTGATGTAAACACGCCTCCTCCGGGAACATAGTTCCCGTGGTGATGTAAACAGACTCCTCCGGGAACATAGTTCCCGTGGTGATGTAAACACACCTCCTCCGGGAACATAGTTCCCGTGGTGATGTAAACACACCTCCTCCGGGAACATAGTTCCCGTGGTGATGTAAACACACCTCCTCCGGGAACATAGTTCCCGTGGTGATGTAAACACACCTCCTCCGGGAACATAGTTCCCGTGGTGATGTAAACACACCTCCTCCGGGAACATAGTTCCCGTGGTGATGTAAACACACCTCCTCCGGGAACATAGTTCCCGTGGTGATGTAAACACACCACCTCCGGGAACATAGTTCCCGTGGTGATGTAAACACACCTCCTCCGGGAACATAGTTCCCGTGGTGATGTAAACACACCTCCTCCGGGAACATAGTTCCCGTGGTGATGTAAACCCACCACCCCTGGGAACATAGTTCCCGTGGTGATGTAAACACACCTCCGGCACATAAGCGGTACAAGACCCGAGGGGGTTGGAAGCGGTTCGCTGACGCCTTCATATGTTTCACAAGGTATTCAAATGCCCACTACTGGGTAGGTAGGCTGAATAGTGCAGGGGACTTACAGTGAGGCCAGTACTGGGTAGGTAGACTGAATAGTGCAGGGGACTTACAGTGAGGCCAGTACTGGGTAGGTGGACTGAATAGTGCAGGGGACTTACAGTGAGGCCAGTACTGGGTAGGTAGACTGAATAGTGCAGGGGACTTACAGTGAGGCCAGTACTGGGTAGGTAGACTGAATAGTGCAGGGGACTTACAGTGAGGCCAGTACTGGGTAGGTAGACTGAATAGTGCAGGGGACTTACAGTGAGGCCAGTACTGGGTAGGTAGACTGAATAGTGCAGGGGACTTACAGTGAGGCCAGTACTGGGTAGGTAGACTGAATAGTGCAGGGGACTTACAGTGAGGCCAGTACTGGGTAGGTAGGCTGAATAGTGCAGGGGACTTACAGTGAGGCCAGTACTGGGTAGGTAGGCTGAATAGTGCAGGGGACTTACAGTGAGGCCAGTACTGGGTAGGTAGGCTGAATAGTGCAGGGGACTTACAGTGAGGCCAGTACTGGGTAGGTAGACTGAATAGTGCAGGGGACTTACAGTGAGGCCAGTACTGGGTAGGTAGGCTGAATAGTGCAGGGGACTTACAGTGAGGCCAGTACTGGGTAGGTAGACTGAATAGTGCAGGGGACTTACAGTGAGGCCAGTACTGGGTAGGTAGACTGAATAGTGCAGGGGACTTACAGTGAGGCCAGTACTGGGTAGGTAGGCTGAATAGTGCAGGGGACTTACAGTGAGGCCAGTACTGGGTAGGTAGACTGAATAGTGCAGGGGACTTACAGTGAGGCCAGTACTGGGTAGGTAGGCTGAATAGTGCAGGGGACTTACAGTGAGGCCAGTACTGGGTAGGTAGACTGAATAGTGCAGGGGACTTACAGTGAGGCCAGTACTGGGTAGGTAGGCTGAATAGTGCAGGGGACTTACAGTGAGGCCAGTACTGGGTAGGTAGACTGAATAGTGCAGGGGACTTACAGTGAGGCCAGTACTGGGTAGGTAGACTGAATAGTGCAGGGGACTTACAGTGAGGCCAGTACTGGGTAGGTAGGCTGAATAGTGCAGGGGACTTACAGTGAGGCCAGTACTGGGTAGGTAGGCTGAATAGTGCAGGGGACTTACAGTGAGGCCAGTACTGGGTAGGTAGGCTGAATAGTGCAGGGGACTTACAGTGAGGCCAGTACTGGGTAGGTAGGCTGAATAGTGCAGGGGACTTACAGTGAGGCCAGTACTGGGTAGGTAGGCTGAATAGTGCAGGGGACTTACAGTGAGGCCAGTACTGGGTAGGTAGGCTGAATAGTGCAGGGGACTTACAGTGAGGCCAGTACTGGGTAGGTGGACTGAATAGTGCAGGGGACTTACAGTGAGCCCACTACTGGGTAGGTAGACTGAATAGTGCAGGGGACTTACAGCGAGGCCAGTACTGGGTAGGGAGGGTTAACAGCCCTGGTTCTGAGTAGGTAGGGTTAACAGCCCTGGTTCTATGTAGGTAGGGTTAACAGCCCTGGTTCTATGTAGGTAGGGTTCTATGTGGGTAGACTGAATAGTGCAGGGGACTTACAGCGAGCCCAGGTTCTGAGTAGGTAGGGTTAACAGCCCAGGTCAGCCCAGGTTCTGAGTAGGTAGGGTTAACAGTCCTGGTACTATGTGGGTAGGGTTAACAGTCCTGGTACTATGTAGGTAGACTGAATAGTGCAGGGGACTTACAGCGAGGCCAGGTTCTGAGTATTTTATTTTTTTATTTCACCTTTATTTAACCAGGTAGGCTAGTTGAGAACAAGTTCTCATTTGCAACTGCGACCTGGCCAAGATAAAGCATAGCAGTGTGAACAGACAACACAGAGTTACACATGGAGTAAACAATTAACAAGTCAATAACACAGTAGAAAAAAAAATGGGCAGTCTATATACAATGTGTGCAAAAGGCATGAGGAGGTTAATACAATTTTGCAGATTAACACTGGGGTGATAAATGATCAGATGGTCGGGAACAGGTAGAGATATTGGTTGCAAAAGAGCAGATAAGTAAATAAAAAAATCAGTATAAAAACAGTATGGGGAAGGTAGGTGAAAATGGGTGGGCTATTTACCAATAGACTATGTACAAGCATCGGTTCTGCTCAGATAGCTGATGTTTGAAGTTGGTGAGGGAGATAAAAGTCTCCCTCAGCGAACATAGTCCAGTCACAGGCAGCAGAGTACTGAACGAAAGGCGGCCAAATGAGGTGTTGGCTTTAGGATGATCAGTGAGATACACCTGCTGGAGCGTGTGAACGGATGGGTGTTGCCATCGTGACCAGTGAACTGAGATAAGGCGGAGCTACCTAGCATGGACTTGTAGATGACCTGGAGCCAGTGGGTCTGGCGACGAAAAGCGAGGTCCAGCCGACTAGAGCATACATAGTTCGCAGTGGTGGGTGGTATAAGGTGCTTTGGTGACAAAACGGATGGCACTATGATAGACTGCATCCAGTTTGCTGAGTAGAGTGGGAACATTTTGTAGATGACATCCCGTCGGGATGTAATAGTCAGTTGTACTAGGGTAAGCTTCCTCGTGAGTGAAGGAGGCTTTGTTCCGGAATAGAAAGCCACTCTTGATTTGATTTTCGATTGGAGATGTTTGATGAGTCTGGAAGGAGAGTTTGCAAGCCAGACACCTAGGTACTTATAGATGTCCACATATTCAAGGTCGGAACCATCCAGGGTGGTGATGCTAGTCGGGCATGCGGGTGCAGGCAGCGATCGGTTGAAAAGCATGCATTTGGTTTTACTCCGGGTTTAAGAGCATAGGCCACGGAAGGAGTGCTGTATGGCATTGAAGCTCGTTTGGAGGTTAGATAGCACAGTGTCCAATGACGGGCCGGGAGTATATATGGTGTCGTCTGCGTAAAGGTGGATCAGGGAACAGCAAGAGCAACATCATTGATATATACAGAGAAAGATAGTTGAACCCTGTGGCACCCCATAGAGATGTAAACGGACAGCATGCCCTCCGATTTGAACACTGAACTCTGTCTGCAAAGTAATTGGTGAACCAGGCAAGGCAGTCATCCGAGAAAACTATGAGTCTGCCCAGAATATGGTGATTGACAGAGTAAACTTGGCGAGGTCGATGAAGACGGCTGCACAGTACTGTCTTTTATCGATGGGGTTATGATATCGTTTAGTACCTTGAGCGTGGCTGAGGTAAACCACGGCTCGGAAACCAGATTGCACAGCGGAGAAGACGGTGGGATTCGAGATGGTCAGTGACCTGTTTGTTGACTTGGCTTTCAAGACCTTAGATAGGCAGGGCAGGATGGATATAGGTCTATAGCAGTTTGGGTCCAGGTGTTCCCCCTTTGAAAGGGGGATGCCCAGCTTTCCAACTGGGGATCTAGGTAGGAAAGAGAGGTTGAACAGGCTGGTAATAGGGGTTGCGACAATGGCGGCAGATAGTTTCAGAAATAGAGGGTCCAGATTGTCAAGCCCAGCTGATTTGTAGGGTCAGGTTTTGCAGCTCTTTCAGAACATCTGCTATCTGGATTTAGGTAAAGGAGAACCTGAGAGGCTTGGGCAGGGGAGCTTACGGAGCTGTTGGCCAGTAGCCAGGCGGAAGGCATGGCCAGCCGTTGAGAAGTGCTTATTGAAGCTTTGATAATCGTGGATTTACGGTGGAGACCGTGTTACCAGCCTCAGTGCAGTGGGCAGCTGGGAGGAGGTGCTCTTGTTCTCCATGGACTTCACAGTGTCCCTGAACTTTTTTAGTGCAGGGGACTTAGCTGGCCTTAGTGACTGCCATTGGTTCCTGACTTCCTGAACAGTTGCATATCACGGGGCTATTAGATGCTATTGCAGTCCGCCCAGGATGTTTTTGTGCTGGTGGCAGTCAGGTGGTCTGGAGTGAACCAAGGGCTGTATCTGTTCTTGGTTCTGCATTTTTTGAACGGGCATGCTTATCTAAAATGGTGAGGAAGTTACTGAAAAGAATGACCAGGCATCCTCAACTGACGGGATGAGGTCAATGTCCTTCCAGGATACCCGGGCCAGGTCGATTAGAAAGGCCTGCTCACAGAAGTGTTTTAGGGAGCGTTTGACAGTGATGAGGGGTGGCCACTGCGGCTCCGTGGCG
Source organism: Oncorhynchus nerka (assembly GCF_034236695.1). Lineage (NCBI taxonomy): Eukaryota > Metazoa > Chordata > Actinopteri > Salmoniformes > Salmonidae > Oncorhynchus > Oncorhynchus nerka. The sequence goes on from NW_027040186.1 coordinate 116,128, forward strand.
GATACAGGCAATGAGGCAGTGATCGCTGAGATCCTGGTTGAAGACAGCGGAGGTGTATTTGGAGGGCCAGTTGGTCAGGATGGCCAGGGTGCCCTTGTTTACAGAGTTAGGGTTGTACCTGGTGGGTTCCTTGATGATTTGAGTGAGATTGAGGGCATCTAGCTTACATTGTAGGCCAGTATCCCAGTTTAGGTCACCTAACAGAACAAACTCTGAAGCTAGATGGGGGGATCAATTCACAAATGGTGTCCAGGGCACAGCTGGGAGCTGAGGGTGGCTGTAGCAGGCGGCAACAGTGAGAGACTTATTTCTGGAGAGGGTAATTTTCAAAATTAGTAGTTCGAACTGTTTGGGTATGGACCTGGAAAGTATGACATTACTTTGCAGGATCTCTGCAGTAGACTGCAACTCCGCCCCCTTTGGTAGTTCTATCTTGACGGAAGATGTTATAGTTGGGTATGGAAATCTCTGAATTTTTGGTGGCCTTCCTGAGCCAGGATTCAGACACGGCAAGGACATCAGGGTTAGCAGAGTGTGCTAAAGCAGTGAGTAAAACAAACTTAGGGAGGAGGCTTCTGATGTTGACATGCATAAAACCAAGGCTTTTTCGACCACAGAAGTCAACAAATGAGGGTACCTGGGGACATGCAGGGCCTGGGTTTACCTCCACATCACCCGCAGAACAGAGAAGGAGTAGTAGGGTGCGGCTAAAGGCTATCAAAACTGGTCGCCTAGAGCGTTGGGGGCAGAGGATAAGAGGAGCAGGTTTCTGGGCATGGTAGAATATATTCAGGGCATAATGCGCAGACAGGGGTATGGTGGGGTGCGGGTACAGCGGAGGTAAGCCCAGGCACTGGGTGATGATGAGACAGGTTGTATCCACATGCTGGTTGTAATGGGTGAGGTCACCGCATGTGTGGGAGGTGGGACAAAGGAGGTAACAGGGGTATGCAGAGTGGGTCTAGGGGCTCCATTGTGAACTAAAACAATTATAACTAACCTGAACAACAGTATACAAGGCATATTGACATCTGAGAGAGACATACAGCGAGGCATACAGTAATCACAGGTGTTGAAGAAAGCTAGCTAAAAACAGAAGGCGAGGCTAATCCGCTAGCACAACAAACAGCAGTAAAATGGCGTTGACTAGGCAAGGCCGACAGGTAAGACAAACAAGCAGAATGGAGTACCGTGATTAATGGACAGTCCAGCGGCGTCAGCTATGTAGCCAAGAGATCAGTGTCCAGGGGGACTGGATGGGCAGGGGGGGGCTGGCGAGTGTTATCCAGGTTTTTAAAAACCAATGACTAACTAGCTTGTAGCTAGTTAGCTGGTTAGCGTCTGGAGGTTCTTGAGTGTGTCATAAAAATAAAAATAAGAGTAAAAGTAATAGCGATTCCGTATCACATTGGGTGAGGCAGGTTTCCGGAAGGTATAAACAAATTAAAAATCAAAAAGAGATAGAAAGTAAATGGGGTCAGAGAGTGATTGGGACGCGGTGGTTCAGACGGTTAGCAGGCCTGTTAACAAGCTAACCTGAGCTAGACAAGGTAGCAGTTAGCGGACCGGAGCTTGACAAGCAGCCCAGGGAATTCAGGGAGATAGCGAGGGCTAGGGTTAACCTTTGGGGACGCGCCTGGGGTGAGTCTGTTTATTCCTCTTCAGTGAGAGATAGCGATTCAGAAAACTCGCGGGCCTTGGCCCAGATGGATCTTTGGCGATGTCGCAGGAAAAGCCTGTTGAAACCCCCTCGGGTTCCATCGTGATGGATAGGCCGTTCGGCAGTAGAGCGTCAGTAGAGGGTCCAGGCCAATTGGCAAATTAGGTATTTTTGGACCTCTTCGGCTAGTCGGGAGATGGGCTTAGCTCGAGGCTAGCTCCAGGTAACTGGTGCTTGCTCTGGGACAGAGACGTTACACAGTGGCCCTGGATTTAGCTATTTGATGATCCGGTATAAAGGTTAAGCAGCGGTAGGAACTGGAGATGTGGTAGAGAAAAAGCAGTCTGATATGCTTTGGGTAGATGTCGCGCTGGTGTCCTAGTTAGCGTTGAAGACCACTAGCAGTTAGCTAGTAGCTAGTTAGCGGCTAGCTTCTGATGAGGGGGTATAGAAAAAGCAGATCCGTACATTGGGTGATGCGGGTTGCAGGAGAGTATATTCAGCCTGTAGTTGGAAAGTGAGATTAAAATATGTACTGAAATATATACAGAAAAAAACGAGGAAAAACTATATTTACACTATACAGGACGGGACAAGACAAAACACACGTCCGACTGCTACGCCATCTTGGACATAAGGGTAGGTAGGGTTAACAGCCCAGGTTCTATGTAGGTAGACTGAATAGTGCAGGGGACTTACAGCGAGGCCAGGTTCTGAGTAGGTAGGGTTAACAGTCCAGGTTCTAAGTAGGTAGGGTTAACAGCCCAGGTTCTAAGTAGGTAAGGTTAACAGCCCAGGTTCTAAGTAGGTAAGGTTAACAGCCCAGGTTCTAAGTAGGTAGGGTTAACAGCCCAGGTTCTAAGTAGGTAGGGTTAACAGCCCAGGTTCTAAGTAGGTAAGGTTAACAGCCCAGGTTCTAAGTAGGTAGGCTGAATAGTGCAGGGGACTTACAGCGAGGCCAGGTTCTGAGTAGGTAGGGTTAACAGCCCAGGTTCTAAGTAGGTAGGGTTAACAGCCCAGGTTCTAAGTAGGTAGGGTTAACAGCCCAGGTTCTAAGTAGGTAGGCTGAATAGTGCAGGGGACTTACAGCGAGCATTCCTGTAGAGCAGGAACGGATCCTGCAGCTGGAAGTCCAGGTCTTTAGTGATGGGTTCAGTCAGGTTCTCCATACTCAGCCTGTTCATTATGGTGAAGCCGTGTCTGGGAGATGCTAGCCTGAGGACAAACAGGAAGGCATGAATAGAAAGAGTTAACCTCTACAGGATCGGTGTCCATAATAGCATTTTTGTATGTTCTTTATAGTTATGTACTTGAAAATGTATAAATTGACCAATGTGGCACATTTGGGCAAACTCCTGGCTGACTTGATGCAAAATGTTGTGTAGTGAGGTAATTCTTTACTGGATCAGTCTAAATTACACCTAGGCTCCTATGTTAATGTCTAGCCTTTCTCTCGCATTTCAAAGATGGAACAAAACAATTATAGAAAAACACATGTTATTTTTGTTTATATTTTACCAGATCTAATGTGTTATATTCTCCTACATTAAATTTCACATTTCCACAACCTTCAAAGTGTTTCCTTTCAAATGGTATCAAGAATATGCATATCCTCGCTTCAGGGCCTGAGCTACAGGCAGTTAGATTTGGGCATGTCATTTTTGGTGAAAGTTTTAAAAAAGGGGTCCGATCCTTAATTAAAGGGACTTGACATTACACAGGCCTTATACCAGAGTTAATATTAAAGTACACAGGAGGGAGGTACTTGACATTACACAGGCCTTATACCAGAGTTAATATTAAAGTACACAGGAGGGAGGTACTTTACATTACACAGGCCTTATACCAGAGTTAATATTAAAGTACACAGGAGGGAGGTACTTGACATTACACAGGCCTTATACCAGAGTTAATATTAAAGTACAAGAATACAGGAGGGAGGTACTTGACATTACACAGGCCTTATACCAGAGTTAATATTAAAGTACACAGGAGGGAGGTACTTGACATTACACAGGCCTTATACCAGAGTTAATATTAAAGTACACAGGAGGGAGGTACTTGACATTACACAGGCCTTATACCAGAGTTAATATTAAAGTACACAGGAGGGAGGTACTTTACATTACACAGGCCTTATACCAGAGTTAATATTAAAGTACACAGGAGGGAGGGACTTGACATTACACAGGCCTTATACCAGAGTTAATATTAAAGTACACAGGAGGGAGGTACTTGACATTACACAGGCCTTATACCAGAGTTAATATTAAAGTACACAGGAGGGAGGTACTTGACATTACACAGGCCTTATACCAGAGTTAATATTAAAGTACACAGGAGGGAGGTACTTTACATTACATACAAGTTGAATAACCAGTGTAAGGTGCTAACAGACTGGAAACGAACTGGTGACTACATGCACGCATCCCAGTTTGTGTATTTTCTCAGGAGAACAAGAACGACAGTGGTAATGTATGTACAAGTAGTCCTACAAGAAAACAGACAGGTTCTACATGTACAAGTAGTCATACAAGGAAACAGAAAGGTTCTACCTATTCAAGTAGTCCTACAAGGAAACAGAAAGGTTCTACCTATTCAAGTAGTCCTACAAGGAAACAGAAAGGTTCTACCTATTCAAGTAGTCCTACAAGGAAACAGAAAGGTTCTACCTATTCAAGTAGTCCTACAAGGAAACAGAAAGGTTCTACCTATTCAAGTAGTCCTACAAGGAAACAGAAAGGTTCTACATGTTCAAGTAATCCTACAAGGAAACAGAAAGGTTCTACCTATTCAAGTAGTCCTACAAGGAAACAGACAGGTTCTACATGTTCAAGTAGTCCTACAAGGAAACAGACAGGTTCTACATGTTCAAGTAGGCCTACAAGGAAACAGAAAGGTTCTACCTATTCAAGTAGTCCTACAAGGAAACAGAAAGGTTCTACCTATTCAAGTAGTCCTACAAGGAAACAGAAAGGTTCTACATGTTCAAGTAGTCCTACAAGGAAACAGAAAGGTTCTACATGTTCAAGTAGGCCTACAAGGAAACAGAAATGTGCTACATGTTTACGTCCTATTTCCTGGGTGGGATAGAGTGTGTGGAAGTAATCATGGCTCTTCAAGGCTACAGGCCATAATAGTCTACTCAGTGATAACCAATCTGTTCAAAGGGAGGGCTGACGTAGCTAACCCACTAAGCCCATTATATTTAACCTGATGGAAGCAGGCTTCTCAGCTCACAGCTGAAGTACACACAGAGACCGGTCCCAAAATGGCACCCTATTCCCTATATAGTGCACTACACATTTGACTATGGGCCCTGGTCCAACGTGACGCACCATAAAGGGTATAAGGTGTCATTTGGGATGCAGCCCCACCAAGATTCAAAGCTCAGGGGGAAGTACATAGAGACAGTAATTAGCTGGCATCGTAAAAGACCCATCATACCTTGTATAGACAAACAGGGTCCCCTCCACGTCAGTCTTCTCCTGCAAAACAACATACAGTAACTGATTCGGGTTGAGTTCATGAAAAGGGATTTGCTTGAACAGAATCTTCATCGATCTCTCCTTCACATCCACAGCAAACTGTTACGTAGGCTGTGGGATATGAGGGTTATGAAGCAAACTGTTACGTAGGCTGTGGGATATGAGGGTTATGAAGCAAACTGTTACGTAGGCTGTGGGATATGAGGGTTTATGAAGCAAACTGTTACGTAGGCTGTGGGATATGAGGGTTTATGAAGCAAACTGTTACGTAGGCTGTGGGATATGAGGGTTTATGAAGCAAACTGTTACGTAGGCTGTGGGATATGAGGGTTATGAAGCAAACTTCTACCGGTGCCATGGTTTTTGAGTCACTGACCATTTGGACCAATCATTATTTTGGGGTGCTCCTACACCTGCATATTTGATTTATTTATTTGTGAAAGGGGAGGGGTTCACCACCGTCACCCCCCCCACCCTCAGAACCAAGTGGGCAATTCCACGATAACAGAATGATTCCGAGACAGATTTTTCACTTTAAAATGTACACCAAACAAACAAACAAAAACTCATGACTGCAAAGTTAAACCACACAACTCTACACACAAGCACAAAGAAAACACATTTACTTAAAGGAACAGATGCTAAGTTGGGTAACAGAATGAATGCACAAATAACACAAACCGTCGTTCTGTTAATGTCACTAAACTTTGTACCTTGCATCAAGTAATTGTGTTTTTGTCAAATATTCTTAAAAATCATCCTCATCCATAGAGTTGTATGGTTTAACTTTGCAATCATTCGTTTGTGTGTGGCCGATGTGAAATGGCTAGCTAGTTAGCGGAGGTGCGCGCTAATAGTGTTTCAGTCGGTGACGTCACTCGCTCTGAGACCTAGAAGTAGTTGTTCCCCTTGCTCTGCGAGGCCCGCGGCTTTTGTGGAGCGATGGGTAACGATGATTCGTGAGTGACTGGTTGATGGGAGGGTCCCTGGTTCGGGGCGAGGAGAGGGACGGAAGCTATACTGTTACATTTGTTTGGTGCACAATTTGTAAGTGATAAAAATCAGTCTCAACATCATTGTGTTACCTTGGAATTGACAGAATCCAGAAGCAAACGCATCAGATTTGGTTCCGGGTGGCTGATATTCACTGACCTAGTTAGCTACCATATCAACTTTCAGTCTGAAAACTGTCAGCTGTTTACAAACTAGTAGCGATGTGATAAATACTCTTGTCCACCACATCTAACAATAATAACTAGCTGGAGGGCAATGTGTACTATGTGCCCCGGTATGTGTGCGTTCCAGTTGTTGACCATGAGTATGATGCGTTTCCATAGGAACCTCTGACTACATTTTGGATCAAGCATAAATTGGCTTTAACATGCACAATAACGTGCCGAATCTGTGATTTAGCTCTTTTTGTAGGGTAAACATTAGAATAAGTTGCCTAAATATTTGAAACGATAGGTGGTAATATCTCTCTAAGAGCTGATCCATTGTCAGTATTGTGAAATAGTTATAAATGTTAAGGAAATGATTGAATGGAGAAAGCTGAGCTCCCTTTCCATCCTATCAGTGTAGACACATTGTTCAAACATGCACTTAAAGACTATTTATGTTTGATCCGGTAATGTGGACGGAGGCTTCGAATGGAGGGTGAGATGCAATTGTGGAGCCTCCAGGCAAATCAAGCTCCATACGTTGCAATAATGTGGAGGGCTGCAGACATCTCAACATTGACATGATTGGTTGATGTAGGTGGGGGCGGGAGTTCCTGTATAAAACACAAACTCTTACTTGACAACAGCTCTGCAAAGCGCAAAATGCATGTTTGCGTTGACTTCTGCAGAGGCCGCACAACAGTAAATGCTGTATGGCCACTGCAGACGTCGGATTGACAATGCTGAGCCTTTTAGCGACCTCCTCTCTACATAGTGTTTTATGAAAGATGCATCTTGAAAACACTTCATCCTCAACTCCATCGCTATCGGCCGTAACGGGAGTAAATTCAGATAGTTGCTCTGCGAAACTCCATCATTTGTGAGTCACAAACCGATTCTGACAAAACGCTTGCTGAGCTGTCTCATGTGAGTTTGAATCGGAGCTTCGTGGGCGATATGCCGCCTTCAAAACAACTGGGAACTCGGAAAATAAAATAAGAAACTTTCGGACTGGGAAAAATCGATTTGAACGGTCATCCAACTCCGGAACTCCGGACTAGAAATCACTGACGTCATGATTTGACCTTGTATTTTTTTAGAGTTCCCAGTTTGAAACGCGACATATTCATCAGCGACATCTCGAATGCAGATAGTGGGTCTGGCATTATTGCCAAGTTAACGTGTTTTTCGGAACTAGATCATGTCCGACTCGTTAATAGGTTGGTTATACACGTGTCGCGTCCAACCAGTTAGCAAGTCGGACATTTGAGTTTCCTAGTTCCGACTGGGACGTGAAAGCGATATAGGGTGACGTTAGCTAGCTAGCTTTCTAGCTTCTTGGAATAATAGCTATGGCTAGCCCCATCTCCCAAAACCACGTGAATTCAACCTGGCAAACTAGTTTATAATGTGGCATCCATATCAGTCCGCTAAGATGTTACTTAACGTGCAACTTTGTTGAAAGGAGAAGGGAGCGCGAACAGAGCAGCGGTAGCATCCCTTAACTCACCCATTCATTTGATCGGTTGTTGAAAGTATACAACGCCACTTGACTCGCCACATCTACAATGTTGTTGATGTAAGGATCTTGTCTTTGCAGGGCTGCGAGACTAATGTCCAAACCTTTAGCAGTGAGACAGGTGTTTCCACCCGATGAGCTTGCCGTCATTGTTCTCCTTGAGCTAGCTAGCTAGTGATGCTAACTGGCGCGTATTCACGGGTGAAGGAATCTGTGACGGTTCCAAAGTAAAACGAAAACTATTGAAACTATCCCCGTTACAATACACTGTTATGAATTAAAATATTTAAAATGAATCATTAAAGAGAACATATAAGTGAATTGTAACTGTTCGGTACACCATCAACAGCTCACTTGACAGCAGCCATGTTTCGTCGAACAGATTGTAAACAATTAGGCACGATGAGTTGAGCGTAGATGGCTATAAGGAACGTTAATCAATCTCGAGAAATAGATTGACCGCTTCATCAGGCCGAAGCAGATGATGATGAAGGATGTTTATTGGCCAGGCATGTTACACCAAAATTATGACTTTGACATCTTGTTAGAATCCATCGTTGAATCCATTGAATTCCATTTTGTCCTGAAATGTTATTGAAGGTTTACTTCAACGTCAGTTTTATATCTGTCCGATAATTCAGATTCGTTATTTTGTTAATTAGTCGAGTTAATACATTGTTTAGCAGATACTTACAATTTGGCGCATATCATAGACTTGAAAATGTCTGCTGCCCAAATTGATGGAAAAAACCTATGCAGTCTGCAATGGTGGCTCTAGAGGGCGCTACTTCCTTTGAAAAACTTCTATCTTTTTATTTACCCCAATGCTGCCGCCTTTTTCTTGGGTACGGAGCTAGGCTATATTTAGTGTGTAATATCAATGACAAGCGATTCAACACTTAGTTCTATATGTTTCTATGGATATATTGTGATTCTGGCCGTGCCAGGGTTATTGATAGCCTATAGTGACTAAAGGTTTCACCTGCTATAGGTGTGCGCAGTGAACAGCCATAGCACCATAAACAGTAGCCTACCAGGCAGCCCTCGACATATCTACATTATGCTGAATTTTTTAAACCTAGTAGCCTATACATCTAGTATTTGTCCAAAATTCATAAGCACAATGACTGTTTTTGGACACCTTTTGTGCTAGAAATCTATATGTTCTAATCAAACTCATCCCCCAAACAGAATGTAGGTGACCTGCAAACTCATCCCCCAAACAGAATGTAGGTGACCTGCAAACTCATCCCCCAAACAGAATGTAGGTGACCTACAAACTCATCCCCCAAACAGAATGTAGGTGACCTGCAAACTCATCCCCCAAACAGAATGTAGGAGACCTGCAAACTCATCCCCCAAACAGAATGTAGGTGACCTGAAAACTCATCCCCCAAACAGAATGTAGGTGACCTGAAAACTCATCCCCCAAACAGAATGTAGGTGACCTGAAAACTCATCCCCCAAACAGAATGTAGGTGACCTACAAACTCATCCCCCAAACAGAATGTAGGTGACCTGCAAACTCATCCCCCAAACAGAATGTAGGTGACCTGAAAACTCATCCCCCAAACAGAATTTAGGTGACCTGCAAACTTATTTCCTTCATCCCATCTAACAATTCTTCAGACACAGTCAGAGATCCATTAGGAGTGAATATGGCCCGGTGTCTGTGACTGTTGGTTGGTGGGAGAAGAGAGGGGGATGGGATGGGGAGCTGGTTCTCAGAACCAGTAGGGCCCTGTGTCACAGAAGGGACAATAACTAATATGGCAAACACAGCACAGCAGCATCCAGTCTGCCTCCCAAGTGACAAACGACTTAGGGAATAGAGGTCTATTTTGGACCAAGCCAGAGTACTCTATCCCCATCCTTAGTTCCCACGACCTGCACTAAAATGCCAGTCGCTCTATCTGGCTCGTTTTAAACACAACGCCAAGTTGACCTGGGACATTTATAGACTGAGGTCGATTATGTAATAGTTTCTCTAAACGGAACAATCTTTTGAGGACTCAAGGATTTTTCATTGCAGTGCTCTGCTGTGGTCATTATCAGGGTATGGCCCTGAAAGTCGTTCTCGACGTGAATGAGATGGGGTTGCACATACTGTAGGCCTGTCTTATTTTCTATTTGTATATTGACATAACCTATTTGTTTCTGGCATATAGGGATTCACTTGTAATGGTGGTTGTATCTGTGTAACACGTTCGTGCCGAATCAAATTGAGCATGTTTTGCGGTTCCATCTGGGTGTAAACATTACACATATTTTGGCCACGTTTGACGCGCGTAAAATCGAGGTCTTGGAAATCAAAATGTAGCCGACTAAGGTGTAAACTTAATTATCTTCCATCGGCTTCCCATAAATGTGTATATTAAGCCACTAAGGCATTTTAAAAAACGGCATGTTTACAAACTGGTTAGCCTGCTATTATCAGTGATACAGGTCTCACGCTTGGGATTGAATCCATCCAGATATAATTCAAGTCAGGTTTAACAGATTTCCTCCTTCCTTCTTACATCCTCCAGAAATCAAAGCACAAGCCCTATCTGACTTCACTGTGATTATTTAGCTCCCTCTCCAGAGATAGCAAGTCTGGAAAATCATGGACGGTTTACTGTGTTTTCTAACGTTGTAACAGGCTAACATCTGGAACCAGTCAGATCGTCTACATGGGAGGGGGCTTTGGTCGTCACCCCCCTCTCTCTCTTGTGCGCTCTCCCTCTCTTTCCTCTCACCAGACTATATCACTGCAGAAAGGTACAAGCGGCCGCTCTCCACAGGGCTATTGAACAACTCCCGTTTCGGACGATTTTGGCCTGGAATTGATGACAGAAAGTATCTGTAAATGAGGCACGCCACGTGTATTTGCCTGTTTTTTGGACAGCATTTGGTGGAATCGATTCTATTGGAAGATTAACCCTGTGTGAGCAGCAGTTCTGGAATATAGATCTTTTTTTTGTTGCGCTGAGAGCTTGAATCTTTGCTTCTATTCCTTTTACGGCATCAGTGGCAGCGCGCGGGGTTTGGTGTCATTGGTCCGGCTTTTGATGTACCTTATTTAAAACATCTGCGGGCAAATTGATAGGATTTTGATTAATAGGTAGGCTAGCAGCAAATGGTGCTAGTGCCATGTTTCTTAGGTAGGGCCCGGATGTTCCGAGGATGCACTGGTTCGTCTTCTTAGGTGGTTCAAGCGAATATCTATTTATGTGTTCCAACTCCAGAATGGGGATCAGGTAATATTTACTGAAACGCAACAAAAAAAGGAATATCGAAAGCTGTCCGGGCGTTATTCTTTTTTTATTTTCCTTCTCTTTGGTTTCTTTTTTTCTTCCTCTCTACTCCTTTTACAAGCCTTTTCTCCATTCACCTACGGATAAAGCTGGACCACATTTATGGTAAATGAAAGCAAAAACATGTACATACCAGAGGACACCCTTGAGAACCATCAAGGTAATGGCTTTTTTTGATATTCAGTTGTTTTCAAGCTGTGTGTGTGTCTGTGTTGTGGGAGATGCATGATATTTATTCTGGTCTGGGTTGGAGACGGAATGGCTTGTTACCTTCTCTTTTCAACAGATGAACATATGACACAGACCATAACGGGTTATTGGAAGTGCCAATGCGTTTTCACAGTTGTATCTGCATACATCCAGGCAGCCGTAGTTAGGTTAGCCTAGCAGCAACAGATTATCATTATTATTAGCCGACAGGTAACCAACGGACTAACACATGATCGCACCCCTATTGGATAAATATGGTTTCACACATGCATTTGACCCTAATGCCAATGTTGTAATCGTTTACAAACTTGTGGATCGATTCAGTTTTAATGCTTGGAGCATTCAAATCAAGCCCGTTTACAGGATGCAATGGAGGAAACGCACGGTCTGAGTGCATGCACAAAATGATAGCCCACTGATGCGCATCGATATTTTCGATCACCTATCGATTCATTTATCATGGATCGATGCTCGCGTGTGAAACGTATAGGGCTAAAGTAGGTTACATGTAATTTGCATTCATGGACAAGACATGGCACATGAACAGGTTAGTTTAGGGATTTATAATCTAGTTAAAGTCACAGGCTATGCGCAGGGCCTCAATTGTCATCACACTAGAATCTATATTTTGGGATTTTGCGTTTAAAATCTCAAACAAGATACGGATAACGTGGGACATAATTACGTTGAATATGCATCAAGCAATAGCCTATAGGCCTATTCTGATCAAGGGTCTGTCTGTTGCATGCATGTTGCGCAGTAGGCTATTTGACTCTTCCCACGTTGAGCTGAGCATTACTAACTCACAACAGTGGCTAAATCACTACAGTGTCCTTAGGCTATATGACGAAATAGCCTACAATGCAGTGATTTACTAGATCACTGTATTAACTTGTGATTACAAACTACGGAGTAGGTTATAGTTGCCTTGTCCTTTATCCGTGCCACCGACACCGTGGCGTCAGCAGAGAGAGGAGGGGCGGGGGCCCATAGCAACAGAGAGAGAGAGTGTGCTCGGGCTGCGAGCAGCAGACGGTGGTCTCGTACATGGAATCCTGCCTAAGCTTGTGCCTCAGCATATGTGGCGCAGCAGTTGATTGGTTTGGTCTCAGAGTATAACTATTACATAGCCTACATATCATCTTGGTGTCAACCCCCTGACACTCGCTATTAATATGTGTTATCTGTCTCATAGGAGGCGTATTGGTCATAGCAGTCTACATTGCGTAACGCAGCATCACACATGGGGATTCCTCTGATAATATTTCTGCACCGATGGCTGGTTGTTGTTGACCGATACTATTATGTCAACTTTAGCAAACTCGTAACGAAATGTAGTCCAACTTTCCTCCTTGAATTGTAGCCTATAGGCTCTTTCATTCGCCATTAATTGTTGATTTGGTGCTCCCGGCATTGCGCAGCCTCGGGCGGCCTTTTCAGCACCATGGACAGGTGATCTGTGATAGGCCGCCCTGCCATGACCTCTGTATCTGGGTGCCACACTGAACATGCCTGGGAAACCAATGGTGCTTCTTCTCTAATAGCCTGTTGTTGAAATAACCAACCTATTATTGTTATTATCATCATATCCTGGTTTATTTGAATTTTCCGTCAGATGAGATCCACATCTATTCTCATGTTGTTGTTTTTACGCAACGAGCTCGAGCTTCCTTTTTTCCAGAGGAAAAGTGGAGAAGGCTCATCGCTGCTAAATTCTGATTTGGTCCCGAATGACACCATATTTTCTAGCGCACTATACATGGGATATGGTGCCGTCTGTCCTCTAACGGCTCTCAAAGGATTTCAGGTCACGGTGTGAACAACTGTTGGTTCGTTTTTTTCCCGCTGTGTTGCTGTTCTCGACTTTGATTTTAAGTAGGTAGATTTTACGACCTCAGCTTTTATTCTCCCATACATTTAGCACATCATCGTGTTACATAGTGCGGTCACGGCCAAGTTGTATTATTTTACGAAAGTAAACGAAAGGACATCAGGTTTTAAAAGATGTAGCTTTTAGACTAGGCTGCTGTCGTTCCCGCGGTCTGATCTAGTCCTGCCTGTTGCCACACTACCCAGTGTGAGCGGCTGCTGCCCTCCTGCTAACCCAAGTGGCGTGGTTAGCCTTCCGGCTGGTGACCGCTTAATTCCGTTCAGTGTCCTTTCGTTTATTATTGATTACGGATTAGACTACATTCACTATACCATTTCATTCGGTCAGCAGAGTAATCATAGGCTTTGTAGGCCTATTGACGTTCTATTCAGTGCGACCTTAGTGCCATATGTCTTTGCCGATAAGCTATAGCTAGCCTATAGCATAGCAGATCAGGACCCATTACAGGTCAATATAACTGTTGTCAGAGGTGTGAACCAGGCAGTTGTAAAAAAATATATATTAGGCCAAACTCAGGAAGACTTCGAGTTCTGTTGATGTCAGACAGATAACATCACAGGCCTATACATATTTCCTCATTTTATTTATGCCTGAAATAAACTAGTGTGTGATGCGGTGAGGAAAATGTAGGCCAGTAGTGTAATGTACCAGTCAATCCTAATATAAACCTTATGTACCTTATTTGTGCATTAGAAGCTGAAGCTGGTTTGTTGTTATAGGTAGTACTGTCTCCACCTTTCTGTCCTCAGTGCTGATGTTGAACCTCTTAGGCCTACCACCTCTGTGTGCAGGGTGTGTGTGTACGGTGTGTGTGTACGGTGTGTGTACAGTGTGTGTACAGTGTGTGTACAGTGTGTGTACAGTGTGTGTACGGTGTGTGTGTACGGTGTGTGTGTACGGTGTGTACGGTGTGTGTGTACGGTGTGTGTACGGTGTGTGTGTGTACAGTGTGTGTATGGTGTGTGTGTGTGTGTATGGTGTGTGTACAGTGTGTGTATGGTGTGTGTGTGTGTGTGTATGGTGTGTGTACAGTGTGTGTACAGTGTGTGTGTGTACGGTGTGTGTATGTTTGGTGTGTGTGTTCAACATCAAATCAAATTGATGTATGTGCTTGTGTACCTCTTGGCTTCACCACTTTAGAAGCAGTAAACTATAGAGCTGTCTGTCATTACAGTACACTATGGTCCTACAGTAGTGAGAGCTGTCTGTCATTACAGTACACTATGGTCCCAGTCAGTAGTGAGAGCTGTCTGTCATTACAGTACACTATGGTCCTACAGTAGTGAGAGCTGTCTGTCATTACAGTACACTATGGTCCCAGTCAGTAGTGAGAGCTGTCTGTCATTACAGTACACTATGGTCCTACAGTAGTGAGAGCTGTCTGTCATTACAGTACACTATGGTCCCAGTCAGTAGTGAGAGCTGTCTGTCATTACAGTACACTATGGTCCTACAGTAGTGAGAGCTGTCTGTCATTACAGTACACTATGGTCCTACAGTAGTGAGAGCTGTCTGTCATTACAGTACACTATGGTCCCAGTCAGTAGTGAGAGCTGTCTGTCATTACAGTAAACTATGGTCCTACAGTAGTGAGAGCTGTCTGTCATTACAGTACACTATGGTCCTACAGTAGTGAGAGCTGTCTGTCATTACAGTACACTATGGTCCTACAGTAGTGAGAGCTGTCTGTCATTACAGTACACTATGGTCCTACAGTAGTGAGAGCTGTCTGTCATTACAGTACACTATGGTCCTACAGTAGTGAGAAATGTCTGTCATTACAGTACACTATGGTCCTACAGTAGTGAGAGCTGTCTTTCATTACAGTACACTATGGTCCCAGTCAGTAGTGAGAGCTGTCTGTCATTACAGTACACTATGGTCCCAGTCAGTAGTGAGAGCTGTCTGTCATTACAGTACACTATGGTCCTACAGTATTGAGAGCTGTCTGTCATTACAGTACACTATGGTCCTACAGTAGTGAGAGCTGTCTGTCATTACAGTACACTATGGTCCTACAGTAGTGAGAGCTGTCTGTCATTACAGTACACTATGGTCCTACAGTAGTGAGAGCTGTCTGTCATTACAGTACACTATGGTCCTACAGTAGTGAGAGCTGTCTGTCATTACAGTACACTATGGTCCTACAGTAGTGAGAGCTGTCTGTCATTACAGTACATTATGGTCCTAGTCAGCCTATGTAATCAGAGACCCACCATTTTCCCCACAAGCTACCTGCCAGACTCTCTCACACACACATGTTCCTCTATTCTCGTGGGGCCCTCAAATAAATTCCCATTCAAAATCCTATTTTCCCTAACCCATAACCCTAACCCTAACGCTAAACCTAACCACTAACCCCTTACCCTAACCCTAATTATAACCCTGATTATAACCCTAAACCTTACCACTAACCCCTTACCCTAACCCTAATTATAACCCTGATTATAACCCTAAACCTTACTACTAACCCCTTACCCTAACCCTAATTATAACCCTGATTATAACCCTAAACCTAACCACTAACCCCTTACCCTAACCCTAATTATAACCCTGATTATAACCCTAAACCTAACCACTAACCCCTTACCCTAACCCTAATTATAAACCTAACCACTAACCCCTTACCCTAACCCTTTACCCTAACCATAACCCTAAACCTGGTGCAATCAATTACCTTCAGAAGTCACATAATTAGTTAAAGTTAAGTCCACCTGTGTGAAATCTATATGTCACATGATCTGTCACATGATTTCAGTAATTATACACCTGTTCTGAAAGGCCTCAGAGTCTGCAACACCCCTAAACAAGGGGCACCACAAAGCAAGCAGCACCATGAAGACCAATGAGCTCTCCAAACAGGTCAGGGACAAAGTTGTGGAGAAGTACAGATCAGGGTTGGGTTATAAAAAAATATCAGAAACTTTGAACATCCCACAGAGCACCATTAAATCCATTATTAAAAAATGGAAAGAATATGGCACCACAACAAACCTGCCAAGAGAGGGCCGCCCACCAAAACTCATGAACCAGACAAGGAGGGCATTAATCAAAGAGGCAACAAAGAGACCAAAGATAACCCTGAAGGAGCTGCAAAGCTCCACAGCGGAGATTGGAGTATCTGTCCATAGGACCACTTTAAGCCGTACACTCCTAAAGATTGCTGTACATCAGTGGAACCCATCCAACTTGAAGGAGCTGGAGCAGTTTTGCCTTGAAGAATGGGCAAAAATCCCAGTGGCTAGATGTGCCAAGCTTATAGAGACAAACCCCAAGAGACTTGCAGCTGTAATTGCTGCAAAAGGCGGCTCTACAAAGTATTGACTGTGGGGGGGGTGAATAGTTATGCACGCTCAAGTTTTCTGTTGTTTTGTCTTATTTCTTGTTTGTTTCACAATAAAAAATATTTAGCATTTTCAAAGTGGTAGGCATGTTGTGTAAATCAAATGATACAAACTTCCCCAAAAATATATTTTAATTCCAGGTTGCAACCAAAATTGGATAAATGCCAAGGGGGGTGAATACTTTCACAAGCCACTGTACCTGCCAGACTCATATCCTATGCATTATCGTTTGTTATTCGTGTTAATGTATTTCTGATGGGTCTCTGACTGGACCAGCTCCAACACACCATGGGGGTCTCTGACTGGACCAGCTCCAACACACCATGGGGGGTCTCTGACTGGACCAGCTCCAACACACCATGGGGTCTCTGACTGGACCAGCTCCAACACACCATGGGGGTCTCTGAGTGACTGGACCAGCTCTAACACACCATGGGGGGTCTCTGAGTGACTGGACCAGCTCCAACACACCATGGGGGTCTCTGACTGGACCAGCTCCAACACACCATGGGGGGTCTCTGAGTGACTGGACCAGCTCTAACACACCATGGGGGGTCTCTGAGTGACTGGACCAGCTCTAACACACCATGGGGGGTCTCTGAGTGACTGGACCAGCTCTAACACACCATGGGGGGTCTCTGAGTGACTGGACCAGCTCCAACACACCATGGGGGTCTCTGACTGGACCAGCTCCAACACACCATGGGGGGGGTCTCTGACTGGACCAGCTCCAACACACCATGGGGGTCTCTGAGTGACTGGACCAGCTCCAACACACCAAGGGGGTCTCTGACTGGACCAGCTCCAACACACCATGGGGTCTCTGACTGGACCAGCTCCAACACACCATGGGGGTCTCTGACTGGAC
The DNA here is from genome assembly GCF_034236695.1 of Oncorhynchus nerka. Classification (NCBI taxonomy): domain Eukaryota; kingdom Metazoa; phylum Chordata; class Actinopteri; order Salmoniformes; family Salmonidae; genus Oncorhynchus; species Oncorhynchus nerka. Next base: position 133,564 of record NW_027040186.1, read on the forward strand.
CAGCTCCAACACACCATGGGGGTCTCTGACTGGACCAGCTCCAACACACCATGGGGGTCTCAAATGTCACCCTATTCCCTACATACTGCGGCCCAACTGGTACCCAATATAGTGAATAGGGCTCTGGTCTAAAGTAGTGCACTATATGGGGAATAGGGGCCTGGTCTAAAGTAGTCCACTATATAGGGCATAGGGGCCTGGTCTAAAGTAGTGCACTATATAGGGAATAGGGCTCTGGTCTAAAGTAGTGCACTATATAGGGAATAGGGCCCTGGTCTAAAGTAGTGCACTATATAGGGAATAGGGCTCTGGTCTAAAGTAGTGCACTATATAGGCAATAGGGATCTGGTCTAAAGTAGTGCACTATATAGGGAATAGGGCTCTGGTCTAAAGTAGTGTACTATATAGGGAATAGGGCTCTGGTCTAAGGTAGTGCACTATATAGGGAATAGGGCTCTGGTCTAAAGTAGTGTACTATATAGGGAATAGGGCTCTGGTCTAAAGTAGTGCACTATATAGGGAATAGGGCTCTGGTCTAAAGTAGTGCACTATATAGGGAATAGGGCTCTGGTCTAAATTAGTGCACTATATAGGGAATAGGGCTCTGGTCTAAAGTAGTGCACTATATAGGGAATAGGGCTCTGGTCTAAAGTAGTGCACTATATAGGGAATAAGATGATATTTGGGCTGCAGCCCATCTCACCATCCGACTGGGTTCAGCATCCCAAGAGGATGGGGTTGTATTCTAGAAGATAGTCTGGTTGTAATGGGTCTAATCTAGAAGATACTCTGGTTGTAATGGGTCTATTCCAGAAGATAGTCTTGTTGTTATGGGTCTATTCAGAATGGGTCTATAGTCTTGTTGTTAGAAGATAGTCTGGTTGTTATGGGTCTATTCTAGAATATAGTCTGGTTGTAATGGGTCTATTCTGGTCTGGTTGTAATGGGTCTATTCTGGTCTGGTTGTAATGGGTCTATTCTAGAAGATAGTCTGGTTGTAATGGGTCTATTCTAGAAGATAGTCTGGTTGTAATGGGTCTATTCTGGTCTGGTTGTAATGGGTCTATTCTAGAAGATAGTCTGGTTGTAATGGGTCTATTCTAGAAGATAGTCTGGTTGTAATGGGTCTATTCTAGAAGATAGTCTGGTTGTAATGGGTCTATTCTAGAATATAGTCTGGTTGTAATGGGTCTATTCTAGAAGATAGTCTGGTTGTAATGGGTCTATTCTAGAAGATAGTCTGGTTGTAATGGGTCTATTCTAGAATATAGTCTGGTTTTAATGGGTCTATTCTGGTCTGGTGGTAATGGGTCTATTCCAGAAGATAGTCTGGTTGTAATGGGTCTATTCTAGAAGATAATCTGGTTGTAATGGGTCTATTCCAGATCTGGTTGTAATGGGTCTATTCCTGGTCTGGTGTAATGGGTATTTTCCAGG